>NW_018127903.1:3267268-3273644 GCF_001952655.1 Monopterus albus | reverse complement strand
GTGTGTGTGTGTGGTGTGTGTGTGTGTGTGTGTGTGTGTGTGTGTGTGTGTGTGTGTGTGTGTGTGTGTGTGTGGTGTCATGATTCGGTTCTGTGTTGCTTCCTGTCAGGCTTTTATTTTGATGCTACGTCCTGTTTTGTTTCACCACAGTTTTGGTCTTTTTACTTTCTTCATCACCCGCATTAGTTTCACCTGCTCATTATAGTTTGCACCGCATCATAAGCAGCCTTCACCCACCAATCCCAGCCAGATTGTTCTAGACGCCACCTCTCACTCTCCAGCATTTTTCGGTTTTGGTACTTTGTGTTTTTGACCCGGCTTGTTCCTCTGACTATTCTGTTCTGCCTTGCCCTCTTGCTTCAGACTGTCACTGTGTATAATTATCGGACTTCCCTTTGGACTACGTATTTGGATTCCTCTGCTGTATGTGTTTGCTGGCTCTGATCTCGGACTGTTTATACCGACCTGTGATTTTTGTGTTTCACCGTGTCTTGTATGGTTTTGTTTAGCGTTAGTTCTCTTATTAAAGAGACGGTTTTGTTTTACATTTCCTTGTCTGGCCTTTTAATTGAGTTCACCCTCAACATTTTTGGCAGCATAACGCGCCGATTCCTGACATGTGGTGTGTGCGTGTGTGTTTGTCTTTATATACTTGTGCGAACCAACCCCTGATGGAACACCTTTCTTGTGTGGACATTTCATTGGTGACTTTCACCAATGCGGTTTCTGTACTATGATGGACTCTAAATCCTGACTGAAAATCCTCAAACAAATCATTCTTGTGCAAGTGGTCACATAACTGCTTTGCAACAGCTTTTTCAAGGATTTTGGAAATAAATGGGCGATTGGATATTGGTCTATAATTAGCTAGGACACCTGGGTCAAGAGTAGGCTTTTTGAGTAGAGGTTTAATTACTGCAAGTTTAAAAGCCTGTGGAACATAACCTGTTAATAGAGAGAGGTTAATCAGATCTAGTATGGATGTGTTGATTAGGGGAAAGACGTCTTTGAGCAGCCTGGTCGGGATGGGGTCCAGGAGCCATGTTGATGATTTAGATGAAGCAATTGTTGAGGTCAACTCAGAGGGATCTATAGGGGAGAAGTAGTCCAAGTATAAATGAGGTCTTACAGATGTTTCTAAAGCCATTGTAGTAGATGGCACATCTGCGAGAGCTGTGGGAGTGGTCCGACCAATTTTTTCTCTAATAGTTGTGATTTTATTTGTAAAGAAGCTCATGAAGTCATTGCTGCTGAGATCTAAGGGAATGTTAAGCTCAACAGCACTGTGGCTCTTTGTCAGCCTGGCTACAGTGCTGAAAAGAAACCTGGGGTTGTTCTTATTTTCCTCAATCAGTGATGAATAAAATGCGGTTCTGGCACTATAAAGGGCTTTCTTATATGTTATTAAACTATCTTTCCAGGCTATGAAAAACTCTTCTGACTTAGTGAAGCACCACTTCCTTTCCATTTTTTGTGATGCCTGCTTTAGGGAGCGGAGCTGCGAGCTGTACCACAGGGCTAGCCTCCTCTGTTTCACTACCTTCTTTTTCAGAGGGGCAATGGTATCAAGTGTATTATGCAGGAAGGCTGCCGTACTATCAACAAGATTATCTTTAGAGTCTTTCCACACTTTCTACACTACACCGTGGATGTTTCATGATTCATGATGCTTCTCTGCTCCTTTCTGTTTACTTGTGTCATCAGCACAGTGTGCTGTGTGCATTAACAGCCCCAGCACATGTGTCCTGGGTGGTAAAATATGCTTCGCTTTCTCCACAAGTATTAAAGAAAACAACAGTGACACATTTCTATATAATGCAGTATAATGGCACAATACCGCCGCCATAAACTATAGCCCTAAAATTGACCATACAGGTGAAGAAGAATGTTTCACAGCTTCTAAAAAACTGAAATCATTAGAAACTTATTAAATTAGTGTGCATGACAATGATATTATTCAGATGTGTGCCCCAGATGCCGCAATGTAAAATACCATTGAAAACTGAAAAGGTGTAGGGTACAAAATGACCTTTTGCAGAATTCGTCCAAATGAGTTTGCTCTTTGCTTTCAAATATAAAAGCAGAAATTCAACTGGTTGAGTTACATAAATTTACATTCAAGATATTTCAAACCATGAAGCAGATCTTATTCATTTCATTAAATGTAGAAAATGGTGAATTGTTCATTTTGAAGCTAGATGGCACTGTGACACAAGGTAGATCACTGAAGCTGCTGAGCTGCTTTCTTTTCTCCCACAGAACACTGTTGTTTCTGCTTTTAGTCAAACATTGAAACTGAATAATTTTCTGCATGTATGTGAATCTGGTCTTTTGTTAAAACTAGAGTGCCTTTGAGATATTAGGCAGACATAGTGTTTCTAGCAGAGTTAGGCCATCAATTACAGGATGAATGTAAGAGTGGAGTAACACTGTTGTGCTGTATAGTGTTAACTGGACATCTGGATTTGTTAGTTCAGTTCCACATTGTCAGAAATGCCAAAGATGTTAATCAGCCAAAAGTCTTAAGCAGTAAAACACAGCCAGGAACTCTAATGCTGATCTCATACATGCTGAGGATATCACCTAATTGTGCTAATGCAAGCAATTTGGCAAACTACCTGTGGACACCATGATTCTAAAGTGCATAAATATATGTGAAAGAATGAAAAAAATAAATAAATATCAAGCCTGCAAATGTTTTAACAATTATTGTGATTCTTAATAAGCTACTTGTTATGCAAGTTATCCTTTTGGCTCCTGTAAGAACTGTTTTCACTGCACATTTCTTTTCCTATTCATCCTATGTTTGTACTGTCTTCTCTTTCCTTTCATGTTGAAGGCAAATAGGAAGACATGATAACACTCTTAACTTCACTGGACACCATTAATAATAGACTAACTCTTATTTTGATTATGTACTGTAGATTATCATCCCAGAATTCAATTTCTCATAGGAATTCTCTTAACTTTCTGTTGCTACAATAGCATGATTACTTTTATATAATATTTTAAATGTTTAGAAGTGTAGGTAGAAGTCTGTACAGATGTGATTGATTGAACTGAAGTGTTTTTAACTGATGAACTTGGGATTTTTTCTCTGGCTCTTAGCAGCTGCAGATTGAGAGGCCTGAGGCAAAATTTCTTGTTCAACTGCCTATGACAGACAGGCGTAGGCATCTGTTTCAGTGAGTCTTGACTGTTACACAAAAGCACAAGCCAGAGCAACTGATGGTGTGTTAGTCAAGCCAGGCCAGAAGGGAGAGTACGGAGAGTGTGTGTGGAATTATCTGGAACGTGGTGGAACAGCCACTTCTTCCTGCATGTTCATGTAAGCACATACACATACACACACTCACTAACCCAGTGAGAAAGCATCTTCTTTCCAGATGTGTGTAATGGAAGTTTTTGCCATGCTTCAACACAAAGCAGCTCTCTTCTCATACAGTACTTCCTACCATTTCATAATTTTCTCCCTTTCCCCATTTCTTTTCCTCAGTCTCGACTAATCTAATATTAAGAAGTGGCCAATATGTTCTAAAAGTGTTTCACCTCCACCTTGTGTGTTTATGTGAGCATTCTTGTGTGTCCACTGTTCTTCAGATGTATTGTTGAATATGTGATGTTCCTATCTACTTTCTGTGTATTTCGCACCGAATGTCCTCAATGGACCTGCACTGAATCAGGATCCTTTGATTAGAAATTAATGAGGCCCATGTTAGCGTAAGATGAAAGCTTCAGATAGGTCAAACTGATACCCATACAGCACACACAGGATAGGCAGCACACAAATCTCAACTAACCTCTGAACAGCACTGTAAAAGTAATACTTTTATCATATTGTTTACTCCTGTATCTGCACATGTAATGCATCTTTGTAAGAAGCTGAAGCAATCTTTTCAGAAAGAAAAAAATATATTTAAAGGGTTGTTTGTGTGTGTGTGTGTGCTGTCTGCCGGTGTTTGAATTTCCCTTGCTGTGTTTCTTCAGGGTAAATGTGGGATCATGAAGGACTTGCCCCCATCAGCCCACAGATGTCTGTTCCACAAACAGACCTGAACAGTTTTGAAGGTAATACACAGACCTAAGCACATACTCACACAGTGCCAGGCCATTAAATTGCTTTCTTGTTGCGTTCCAGCGTTGAGCTTCAGGGAGAGAATGCTAAATTAAGGCTGGAATTGGAGAAGCTTAGGTAAGTCTCCCGCAACAAGCATGGGCTTTGTTCCTAGGGTATCATTGCTGTGCCTTTAGCCAGCTGGTAAGGCACATTTGATGTTTGGAAACATCAACTTTGATTAGATTAGAGCAGAAGAGAGGAGATCTGCTTACTCTGACTGTTCTGCTTCAGGTCTCCTAACAATGATCTGCTCTCAGGTGCTGGTAGCAGCAGAAAAACGAGGAGAAACATGAGGAGGGGAGGCCTAACCTGTTCTAAGCTGATATAGCTTTAGGGGCAGGTACACACATATATGCACATGTAAAAGGATATTTGCCTCTATTAGACCTTTATATGTTTTATGTCTCTCTGTCTAAACTTTCTGCTTATGCTTTACAGTTTGGATGTGGAGAAAGTCCTGATCACCCACATACACAGACAAATAAGTAGGTAATAGGTGAAAAAGTTAGGTCAAGGTTAATCATATATTGTATGTAGCTTTTATATCTGAATTTTACAGAGTTTTTCAGTACAAACTACAGTATATGCATGATGTGAAACTGTATTTTTGATATTAAAATAAGTATTAATATTAGGTATTTGAATATAAAAAATATTGCTTCTGTATAACAGAGTGCACTATAACAGACATTTATGTAGAGATAAAATGTACAACTAGATTATACAATAATTGCAGCTATTCATGGTATATTGTACATACAGTATATATATATATGTGTGTGTGTGTGTGTGCGCAGTTCCAGTTTATGTGGCTGTGTGAGTCTGTATACTGTAAGTATACACTAAGTGAGATACAGTATCATTTAACTGTCCCTCAGCCTAAGCCAACTAGACGGGCTTAATTGTGCACTGCAACTATAGGAGGGCAGGTTTGGATAGAGATAAAAACTTGTTGGCAGTACAGTGTGTATACACAGTGTGATTCTTATTGGCTCTTGCTTTGCTGATATTTTAAAAGGTTTTATAATCTTATGTTTTTGTTACTTACAAACGCATCCTATTATATACAATGCCTGTAGGGGTCTGTGTGTGCGTGACCACCAAGGCGAACTTCCTTTTTAGCTTCAGTGACTCGTACCCAATCCCCCAAAATGCTAATAATCACATTTTTTGACCAGTTCTTTAGGTTGGTTGTCTAAGAATAAAACTTGGGTGTGGAGTTTTGAGTATGATTAGACAATTTGTGGTATTATGGAAAGTTACTGTATGTATGTGCTAAGGCTATTTCCTCTCTGGGTGCAGTGATTTCTTTGAGTCTTATCATCACTGTGAGGTTTCCCCTAGTATCTAGTGTTGATGCTAAGATAGCCGTCTCTTTGCCTCTGCTTTATATTTGATGGACAAATGTAAGAGTGATATCTATTTTAACTTATATCAAGTAAGCAAATAAGCACATTTCCCACTATTTCAAAGTATTCCTCAGTTGTGCATGGAGTGGTGAGGAATAAGGAATGAATGCAGTCATTGGAGGGTCCTCGCAAAAATATGACGACAGATCTGTGTGTATGTGTGTGCATGTGTATAAGTGTAAGTATGAGTGATGTAACCGAGGCCATAGCCAGATAATAACATGCCACAGTGATAGAGAATGCTGCTAACTAACCCCAGTTCTCAGATGATCCTCTCCATCACACACAGACACTGACACACACACACCTCTTGCTTATCAGGCCCTTGTAATGGGATCATCGAGGGATTAGTCTTGCATCAGTCACAGCACACTTGCAAACATGTACTCACACAGGAGTACAGCCACCTGCACACACTGACACACATCTACAGGGCTGAACGTGGCTGTGTATCACTGGAAAAGGAAAGCTGCTCTCTGTCTCAGAGGTTGCTGCTGTTCAGGCCATCAGATAGCAGCTACAGTATATCTTGTCTGTCTCTAAGTGCACATGTGTCTGTGTGTGTGTGTGTTTGAACATGTGCACATTTGAGTGTATCTGTGTGTTGTGTTTAACAGCATTAACTCCTGCAAGCGTGAAATGAGACGGCCTCCCACTATCTGTCTTTAAGAGCAGGGCTGAGAGCGCACAGTGGCTGAACTGATGGATCATACAGACTTCCAGTCAGATGAGCCTGTTAGCTCTAATAGAAACTGTGCTGGTTTCAGTAGAGAGACATTTTACAGTGAACCAGAAGAAATGGCTAAATGTCATTTCTGCTATATTCTTTCTTTAGAGGACATTTGTCAGA
>NW_018127903.1:3241701-3267190 GCF_001952655.1 Monopterus albus | reverse complement strand
CAGGGTTGGTAAGGAACTCGTCAGTGGCAAGGCTCTGGGGGTGGATGGGATCTGCCTCTAGTTTCTCAAATCTATGGATGTTGTGGGGCTGTCTTGGGTGACACGCCTCTGCAGCATTGCGTGGAGTTCGGGGACGGTGCCTCTGGACTGGCAGACCGGGGTGGTGGTCCCACTTTTTAAGAAGGGGGACTGGAGAGTGTGTTCCAACTATAGGGGGATCACACTTCTTAGCCTCCCTGGGAAAGTCTATGCCAAGGTACTGGAGAGGAGAATCCGGCCAATAGTCGAACCTTGGATTCAGGATGAACAATTCGGTTTTCGCCCCGGCTGTGGAACACTGGACCAGCTCTATACCCTCACTAGGGTGTTGGAGGGTTCATGGGAGTTTGTCAAACCAGTCTACATGTGTTTTGTGGATCTGGAGAGGGCATTCGACCGTGTCCCTTGTGGCATCCTGTGGGAGGTACTTTGAGGTGGATCAGGCACCTGTTTAGGATGCCCCCTGGACAACCTCACCTGGTGAGTTATTCCGGGCATGTCCCTCCAGGAGAAGGCCTTGGGGCAGACCCAGGACACGTTGGAGAGACTATGTCTCCCGGCTGGCCTGGGAATGCCTTGGGGTTCCTCCTGAGGAACTAGAGGAGGTGTGTGGGGAGAGGGAAGTCTGGGAGGCTCTGCTCGGACTACTGCCCCTGTGACCTGGTCTCAGATAAAGTGGACGAAGATGAATGGATGGATGGATAGCTTGATGTTCATGCTATTTAAGGGTTCATGCTATACGTACAACCAAAAAAAGATTTTGTATTTCTATAAGTGGGGTCAAATTATGGAATAATTTAACTGTGGACATGAAAAATAGTACTAGAATTGAGGAGTTTAAACATAAATATAAATGTATGTGTTATACAAGATATATGCAAGAATAAGATTATTCGAGAAGGTATTAAGGAAATACTCTGTTTATTTATGTAGAGATACTGCTTGCAGCCAATGATGCATTAATTTTTGTATAATATGATGTCATGGGGTAGGACTGGATAAGTCTGACTTCTTCCTACTCCATTCAAACTTGTAATATGTGTAAGCAAACTGATTTTGGATTAGCATTGGTTGGATATGTGTAATTATGTGTGTTGTTGCCTTTTGTTCATTTGTTCTGTTCTGCATGTTTGAAAGAATAAAATCAATCAATCAATCAATCAATCAATCAATGTGATTTGGTTGCATGTCATTTTCAAAGGGAAACCATGTGGTGACATAATTTTACCTGCTAATCAAGGCTCCTCTCAGCTCATTTCACTGGTTAGTAGACACCAGGGAGCCAGCTAATCCGGTGCTTGTCAGTATTGTATTTTACTATTGGAGCTAGTCTAGATCATATGTATTAGACTTAAGATTGCTACAATTAAATTGTGTTGTGTGAAATTGTGTTGCACTGGTAAGAAATATAAATACAACCTTGTTAGATTCTCATAAATTCAAGCAAATGCTGTGAAAATTTTCTGGATGTCCAGAAAGTAGTCTTGGCTGCAGATCAGTGAGATTACTTCATAAAACCCTGAGCACGTTGTCTAAGACTCACCTGCTGGTCAGTGGGCACAATAACTGTGAAATTGTCAGAGATAGCAGAAACCAAGCTATCACAAAAAGTCAGAAGAACAGATGGTTTTTTTCCTGTCTGGTAGTTTTGAATCTCACTTGTTTCATCCAAATTCATCTTGCAGTTCTGCATGAGCTGTTCCTCTGGCAGAAATGAAACAACACACACACACACTTTACACACAAGCATCAAGGATGTGCATCACAGTAATCACACCGCAAAGGATGCTGGGTAATTTGGTTAAAGAAGTCAGGAGCGTAAATCACCTCCAGTCAGTCGTGCTCTCTCATTGGTGAATCCTCCCACCTCCAGAAAAACTTCATTGGCCTTTCACCCACCCGCTTGTCTGATGAAGGTCTCGTACTGCTCAACTGTTGCTCACCAGGACACAGCAGATGTGAGACTTCATTCCGGCTCCTGTATGAGAATAAAGGCAGAAATAACATAACTCAATAGGACTGAGCATTTCATATGCAAAGAGGCTGTATTAAATCAACCATAACAGAGACAAACCTCTTAAAGGAATAGTTTTGTGAATGTGTGTGTTTTGGAAATGCATTTGCCTTCTTGTTGAGAGTTGGATGAAAAGATCATTATCACTCACGACTGTACGGTAAACATGAGAAGCCACTGCCAGGTTCCACATAGCTGAAGTTAACACAAAGAAAGGGGCAAACAGTTAATCTGACTATGTCTGGCAATCAGTAGCTAAATGTCAATCAATCAGTCAATCTTCTCATCTTACTTTTCGTAGGAAAGTAGCATATTTCTCAAAATGTGACACAGCAATAATGCTGCAGAGAAATTCATTTTACCTAAGATGTACCAACAGAATGTGATTCACATGATAAAACACAGGTGGAATATTTTCAACCTTAACTGTACTTTTGTAGTGGAATAGCTGGAGCAGCCTTGTCACCTACACACACACACAGACACACACACACAGACACACACACACACACAAGTGCGCTTATTATACACATACTTTAGCTGTTCAGGGTTTTGAATATTTCCAGTCTGCACCTCAAGATAGAGAGCTAGAGAGCTTATAATACCTCAATAACACTCTGACACCCCGGTTGTGTATCTACATGCATATCTAGTGTTAATGCTTATCTGCTAAGCACAACACACATACTCATAAACACAGGCCTGAGCCCAGACTTAAAGATTCTGTGAATGCTGCATATATGAGTCTTTTCTATTTGTTGTCTCTCCCCTCAGGCAAGGACTTGAATCACACCACTGACCATTAATTGGGATGATACACAGCATTAATAAATGAAATGAGTGCATGTAGCCAATAGAGTGAACACACACACATAGGTAGAAATACAGTATATATAAGATTCCCAAGTTTGTTGAGTATGCTGAGAACATCAAACTGTGGCATGAGTGTTTGCTTTCATGGAGCAGGGCAGCAGAGCTGATGGACAGTGAAAGGGGCATACAAATGAACAGCCACCCACGGGGAAAATCATCCCACCATGGATGTTTACTGCACAGGGACTGCTCTGTGTGAGACTTAGTAAATATCCTTGGTATGTGTGTATGTGGCAGTGTGCACACCTGGGAAGGGGTGCTCTGTGGAGGTCTAGAAATGCAGTGAAAGAAGAGATGCTGTGTGTGTGTGTGTGTGTGTGTGTGTGTGTGTGTGTCCTGTCCAGGTGGATGTATTCTGGCTCAGGCTGTTTGTCAGAGCTGAAACCAGATCGATGTGGTACTAATCTAAGGCACTATGATGTGATTGATTACCTCATATTCTGAGGTCCTGCACAGAAACCTCCATTGGGTGTGACAGACACACACACACACACACACATTATGGTCTATTCACCCCAACAAAAGAACTGGTATGAAATGAAATAAGAGAAGATTGGTTTTGTTTGGCACAAGGGTGGACGTATATCCAGGCAGGTCAGAGATGATGAGAGCAGAAAATGTTCACTGATGCCATTTTTCATGTGTGAGATGTCAATGTGTTTTCTGAAACTGGTTTTCTTTAGCAGCAGTAGCTGTATTATTTTCTGCTTGTCTGGGCCACCCTGCTGTCTGTGTGTGTGTAAATGCAAATGTGAGGTGGCGCACGATGTTTGTTTTGGTAAAGCAGTGGAACACTGACAGATGAGAGAACGGTTCCGTCTGAGTGGCTGGAGGTGTTGGTTAAATGACCAGACCTGGTTGGCTCCACAACGCAGCAGGGTGTTTGCATAATTTTACATGTTCGAAATCTTAATAACACCTGTGGGCTATATTATAGCGAATCTGCTCATAAGTGAATACAATAGTGATGTGTGCATGTAATTGTGGGGATTTTATGACTTCCCAGAATATTCAGTGTGAGTCCTGCCTTGTTTATATGCTCCGTCTGAGTGCACGTACATGGTGAGTGTCTGAATGCATGTGTTTTTATACACTCAGGCTTAGCTTCACCTCACTGACATGCATGTTGTCAGAAACCTTATTTGAACTGCTGGGCTTTGCCGTGTACCCTCCCATGTCTTCTGAGAGCTAATGCATTGGTAGAAAATTCACCACACCTCCTCCTCCTCTAAGTTGTTCTCATTTTCACTGTGGATTGAAGCCCTTGGTTTTTCCCTTCCACTTAAACTAAATGCGAACTTTAATTATGACGCTACCCTTTTCGCCAAGTCATCCTTAAGAAAATAGTTGTTAACCCCAGTGGAATTTACCAGGTAAAATAAATAAAATAAAAATTAACTTAATATAAAATATTTCCTTTAAAAAGCACTAAGCAATGTTTTTATTCAATAACCTTATGTTCAATAAGTCCTTCAAGCAAAAGTTCAATATTTTGGGATTATGATTATTTACTTTCTTGCATAGTTTGATGAGAAGATTGATGCCACTCTACTATTTGTATAATAAATATGAAGCTTCATTTTCTAGCTAGCAGTTGGTTAGCTTAGCTTAGCATAAAGACTAGAAATGAGGACCCAGCCAACTCGGCCCGTGGTTTCATAAAGAGTTATTGTTTTGGGCTCCGTGTGGTGACTTCCTGGAGTCTTCTATGCCACAGCCACACATGACAAACAGCAGAGACTTCAGGAAGCTTCTCCCAGTCTCCTGGCTTCTTATTAGCAAACATTAAATAAAATGATTTTGAATGCATTGTGTTCAAGGTTATAGGCTTGACACCTTTTATCTCTTCTCATAAAGCAGTCTTTCTTGTGACTCCTACTAAAATATCTGCTGCACTTCAAACACCACATCACACAAGTTTGAACACAACTCAGCTCCGACCCTGTCTGCTCACACGTGAACACACATAAAGCCACTCTGCTGGATTTATCAGAGTTGGTTTCACTCGCCAAATGCGTGAACCACTCCCTGTCTGTCTCCCTGTGTCTGTTTCCATCTCTGACTCCCCCCTCTTCTTTCCCCATTTTGGATCTGCCTCCATGGCGCCATATTGTCATTTTATCTAACTCCCATTTCTCCCCATCCCATCAGTCACTCTGCCTCTATTGCACCATGGGAGGAGGATGTCCCTTCATCTTGTGCCCAGGTTTGCCTCTCTGAAGCTGCTGTGTGTATGTGTGCACTTGAATGAATGCATGGAAGAGAGAGAGGGAGCATTTGAAAACACTATTACAGAGCAGGTGTCCGTCCATCTGCGCTGATCACAGGTAACTTTTTCCCTCTCTCTATGACTCTGTTTCTTCCTCCACACAAAGACATTCACAATTGGGCAGCATGGTATTATCAACTGAAAATGAGAAAATGTGAAAATTACTAAAAGGGAAGAAACAGACAGACAGACAAGGAACAAACAATAGAACATTAAAGAGAAAAAATAAGCAGTATTTACAGGGAGTTAGCTGATGGACGGTGTGTAGAAGAACAAGAAATGCATAAAGAAATAGCACATACATATTAAGGGAAAGGAGGACAATAAAAATACAGCAGAAGCATCAGTGAGGTCACCACTGCTGATATACAAGCAATTTTATGCAGTTCGATGTGTGTGTGGGCATCTCAGAAGAGCCAGAGGAGCCTATAGTGATAGCTACAGGAGGCGGCTGAGCCTGTCCCAGGGGAGGATGGCTTACTGCTGGGATGGATGGACCAGCTACCTGTAGATGGATTGAAAAACAAGCAGTTGCTTCACGAAAGATTTCAGTGTGGTGAGTTCTCAGTAATCTCAAATTCTTTATTATATAAATGTTCTAATTTCAGCTGTGTCAAAATAGTTGTCATTCACAACGCTGCAAGTTCAGAACCAAGAAACAATATTCACTGTGATAGCAACATAGTTATATGATCCATAACTGAACTAAGTCTCAGTGCATGTTTTGTAATGATAAGTGGCCCTTTGCTGAGCTATTTTTGCATTGTACTTCCTAGAGATCAATAAATTGTGCTCAGTTTCATTATATCAGGGATGCTCTTTATGATTTATTTCCCCCCAAATAACTGCTGTAGCTGCTGCCACACACTGCCATTGTCATTCATGGGTTTCAAAGCACCAGGTGCAGTTGGCATGATGTGCATGCTGACTCTACTGTGATAATTTCATTGGTGAACAGACCTAAAATAAACAATTATTGTATTCATAGATCTTAAGAATGAGCTACAATCCTGTAGGGCTAGAAAATGAGAAGATAGTATCGCATCACCCCTATCCCTCAATATTTTGGCTCAATGACATCAGTGCACCTGTTCTAGCATATCTAGATAGATAGAAACTTTATCAGACCTGATGTGGAAATATAAGGGGAACCTGCTAGACCTGGTTAAAATCTTTTGAATCACTACTGGCCTCTGGTTCAGCTGAAGCACTTAAAGGGTTCCTGTCAGCATTTCAAAACAGCGAGAGACACTGCTGGAGCTCTGGCTTACTCTCAGGAACAAGGTAAAAATAAAATGTTTAACCTGATAGTATTAAGTTGCATTTTGTTGAGGAAGTAAATAGTTTGAGCAGTGGGTGTATCTCCATCTTTTAAATGTAAGCAAGGTTATGCTGTACTGCTGTGAGCAGGGCTCCCTGCTGGTTCCAGAGGCTGAAAGAAGAGTACAGACAACATTTCAGAAGGGATCTTCAGGAGATGTTTGACAAAGTAGTGATCCACCTGAAAGCAGTGAACTGAGGGAAAAGCAGCACATGCATGCTTGTCCCACAAGCAACCCTGAATAGCGACACACTTTCCCCTAACAATGACAGCCAGGTACTTGACCCACTTTTCTCCTCTGTAGAATTGTGTAAACACCTCTTCTACAACCATGGTACAAATACAGTTTCTGTAACCTCAGAGTGTCACAGTGCTCATGTGCAGCTCTCCTGAGAATCAGGCCTGACATCTTCAAACTCTCAGCAGGTTAACCAGAGGCCAGTTAATCAGAGGGCTTGTAGTAAAGCCCCCATCAGATCCCACTGGCAGAACCAACTGACACAACAGTGTAACATCTTAATCAGACAGAGACAGACAGATAGAGAGTTAGTCTGAGTTAGTCTATGCCTGTGGTTTTATGAATGGTATAAATATCCATCCATCCATCCATTATCTACACCGCTTATCCTGAAGAGGGTTGTGGGGGTATAAATATCTCTTATATTATTACTTACTCAAAAGAACAAAAGAGGAAATAAGAGTGAAGTCTCAGTGTCTCTGTCTTTCTCCCTCAGTGGTAATATGAGGAAACGAGCAGCACTTAGAAGCTATGAGCTCTGGAGTCAGACGTCTGATGTATCAGCTCAACCGTGCATGTGTGTTGTGTGTGTCTATGCATGTGTGTGTGAGATTTTAATGTGTAGTACTGTGTGATGTACTGTAGCAGGCACCTGCTGGTGCACTTTTATGGGACTGACCTCACAGACACACTCTCACTGTGCTGCAAATGCAGGTTTAGTGCACTTAGTTTGTTGGTGGCAGTGAGATGGAAAAATGGTCCACACAGCCTGAAGCAGGGAGGTTTGCTTTATTTGCCACAATTGTGAAAACAGGGTCTGTCACAATAGTTGTTCTCTTTTCATTATTAAATAGGCACTGAGGTGTGTGGCATGTTTTTAAATTGTTTTATTATCTGAGGAGTTTGTCGAAAGAATAGCGCACCACTTTTTCATTGCATTCCTATCTCATTGTCAGACCCATGAGTTAGTGTTAAGAAAAAAAGAACTGATGTAGCAGAACCAGAGATATCGCCTTTTTTACCCACACATTTGTTTTCCTTGTGTCACCTAAACAAATGAAACCAGTCTTTGATATGTAAAATTTGTGGTGTTGCTCTTTTTTGAGTGTTGCATTGGGACATTATTTGGCTTTATTGGTCTTTGGCAGTGATTGTGCATTTGATGGCATTTACCAGTGTTTTTTTTTTTAAATGTGAAAAACTTTAATAACATTTATTATAAAAAATATGACCTGCAGCAACCACATGGAACCAATCAGTGCAATTAAAAATTCCATTATGTAGAAGAAAAAAATTCATTTGCTGGAATTTAATTAATTACACAGTTATATTACAGCAGCAAAAAAGGGACAAGATAAGCTTTGTAAGAGACATGATTTTTTAATGCTTTTTTAAAATGCTCAATGTTGCTGAAATCAGTGCCAGTTTTCAAATTAATACACAAATAGAAACACGTCCCACTGCTAAGCTGAGGGCAGTTAAGACATTAGGTGTTTGCAATTGCATTTGCATATTAGGATGTATTTGTACAACACTGTGTAATGACTTGTTAAGCCCCATTTGAAGCCTTCCCAAAGGCTAATAAAGGCAATTTGGTGTCAGTTTTTTTTCAGATATCTGTCAATCAGACCTTTTCTCAGTGGCTCACAAAGACAACAATGACATGTTTCTCCCGTTCCATCCAGACACATTGCCTTTATTTATCCCATCTGCACACCCCACCATGCTCCTCTCCTATCACCTATACAAACTTAGTTTAACCTGTCTTGTTTCCTGTACTATTCTCCCCCTGCCCGTTTCTTTTTCCGTCGGTTGTCAGGGACTCCTTCAGTCCCTTATGCTGCTGCCTCCCATCTGACAGCCTCAGACTGGAAACAAAAGACAGAGCAAAAGATGGAGGGAGAGAGACAAAACAGCAAAAAGCCAAATGAAGTCATACTTTCAGCTTCGATGCGTTCCTCCCTACTCTCCCTTACTTTGCTCCCCTTTCTTTTTCTTAATGTTTGAAAGAGCTTTTATTCCACAAATTCTCTGTGCTCTCATGAATAATGCATGAGCATCAGCGGGAAACTCTTTTTGCTTTACCCCCACCCTATTGTGCTCTCACCCGCTCTCTAAAACACACACACAGATACACGCTTTTACACACACCTCATTCACAGATGGCCCGGTCGAGGTCATTTCCTCTGTAGATGGAGGATAACCGGATTTACCAGTCTGTTGTGTTCTGTTGTTCTGACAGATCTGTTTATGGACAAAAAAGGCAAAAAAACACAAGAAGCTAATAAACTGTACTCCTGTATGTGTGGTGGGGAGTGTGTGAGTGTATATAACTCATTGGGATTTTTTACATGAGCAGCAGCAGAACCCCTACTGAAGATCACCCTGCCCCTACTGCTTAGTAACAGTGGTACCAGTTAATAGCATATCAACCATCTTGTGACAGTATACAGTAATGTTTAGTTAATGTGTTTAGCAGATGATTCCATTATGGCTCTCTGTGTTTTGCAGAGAAGACATAATGGTGTTATTTCTCATTTTTGTCACTGTGTGGTTACCATTTTTCTGTCTTAATGTGCACACAGTCATTCATGCACATTATATTACTCTACTGAAAAAGCTGTTTCTCCATCAGGTTTGATAGAGTTTCCAGTTAAACTGCTAGCACTGGTTAAAACTCAAATATGTCATTTAGCAGAAAATGTGTCAGCTAGTGAAAAGTAAATGTGCCACATATCAATGAATAAAGCACCCCAGGAGGATGCTTGTATCCATAAAACACGTTTTGAAGCTAGAACAGATTTTGCAGTAGTTGTACACTCTCAAGTCATTTTCTTTAGTCAGAAATGATTTAGAAAGTGGGGTGTCTTGTCATTTAAGCACCTGAGAATTACACAACAGTGTCCATCGTACTCAGAGAAACTAGCTGTGTGGATATTAAAGAGGAAGTGACATCTGACACAGTCAAACTTTATGTCCTTAGATTACATCACGTCTGTGTTTCTATGTATGTGGTAGATCCAAGTTTGGCTGTGGAAGAAAGTGATGCATGGAAATAACCCAGTTGGCAAATTAACATTGTGTGAAGTCACCAGCCCACATAGCTCCATTACAATTTTAATAACCACTCCAAGGCATGTGTATACACAGACACAAATACACGTCTCCAAACTAAACAAGCCATTAAAGTTAGCTATCTCTCCCCAGGGTGCCGTCTGTAGGGAGGTGCTGAAACATAACATATTTCATGTTTTTGACTGAAGTTGTCAGTCAGCTGCCAGCTTTACTCCAAGGGCAGAGACACACCAAACCAATGCTAAAGAACTAGCAGCGACGAAGGATGACCTCTGTGCCACCTCACACCAGCTTTGTCTGGGCCAGTTGGGGTGAAAAGGTGGCACCGGAACACACCGCACAGACTACAGCCAACAGCTGCCCAGCATGTATGTTCTGCACCTGCGTGACAAAAATAACTCCCCCTACCAGTAGTTGGCACCATCTGTATTTGTCATTCAGAAAGGGAGAGAAAAAGCGATAGAATGCGGAAATATAAGCTATAAACAAAATACCTCTCGTTCAAAACAGCTGCTGTTTATAGCTGCTTCTAATCGAGAATATGTCTGATGCACACAGGCTTGAATAGCACCCTGAAGCTTATCAATAACTATCCAACAGGCAGTTGTGAACAGTTTCAACTGTCTGAGCATCAGGGAACTACTGGCAACAATGGCAGGAGCAGCTATGCTCGATTTCTTTGGAAGGTCAGGATTAACTGATTGAATATACTGTAAAAGAAGGTGCAGCTTGATCCATACTCCATCATACCAGGTGCATAAGCATCTATTAAGTCAATTGTCAACTGCACGACAGGGGTGCTAATGCAACAATTACTGGATGCCAACACACCAAAAACCAGCAGAAGAAAAATAAGAATATGTCTGATAAGAAGTTCAAAATGTCACTACCGTCTTGTGGTTGTGGAGGAAGAAAGGAGGTTGTGGAGGTGAAAAACCAGGAGAAACTGCACTAAAGGGGTGAAATCATAATACAGCGACAGGCTGAAGGGGCTTTCTCAAACCATTATTTTCTAGTGCACTGATTCACTAAGCTCATTAGCCAATCAGAGTGGTCTTTCTCTCACCGATGAGGCCCATCCGCTGACACCAATTCAACATGTGGAATTGGCTGAAAAGCTGCTGACGGAGGCCGTCTAGTGCCAATGGTGCAGGCCACACTGGGAAGACAGGCCCTGACAGGTGCTTACCAATGGCCTGACAATGGCCAATGACCGACAGCCATCCAT
Organism: Monopterus albus; assembly: GCF_001952655.1. Taxonomy (NCBI): domain Eukaryota; kingdom Metazoa; phylum Chordata; class Actinopteri; order Synbranchiformes; family Synbranchidae; genus Monopterus; species Monopterus albus. Next base: position 3,256,133 of record NW_018127903.1, on the reverse strand, counting down.
TGGCTTGGTGTTTCTGACCTAAGCTGCACCTTTCCAGTCTGACATCATGGATCATGCAGGAAGCAGTGAGACACAAAGACAGGCAGGCCTGGCTTTTGGAGATTTTCTCTTATTCAAACTGGGAAGGTGACATGCTGTGAAAACCTAATTTAGACATCATATCCTCACTGCTTAACTTCAGTTTAGTTATAATTAGTGGGGTGAATGGCTTGTTATCACCGCTCTGTTTCCATTGTTACTTACATGACATGGCTTGATTGATGCTCAAAAAAAAATGCCCCATCCTATTCAGAGTTTGTGTGAGTGGATATGTGGTGTGGCAGGTGGATACGGGACTAGTTGATTTCAGATTGATTACTGTTTGTCCTCCAAGCACCTGCTTAAACACACACACTCGCACGTAGCAGTGAATGAATTCCCAGTCCTATGTTTGAGCTGCATTACAAATGCATATGTAGTGTTTAGAGCGGAACAGAGCTCCTTTCATATGGAGATGTGTCTCATGAGTCCAGGCTTCGACCTGCCACTGCCTATCTGGTAAAGCATTATATCCACAGCTGCCCCCTCTGTCTTATATATATATATATACATATATATATCTTATCCCTCTTCTGTTAGACTCTTCCTCTCTGTGTCTGCTCCATAACCCTTAACAATATGCACAGCATATGAACCTCTATTAATAGTAATGACAGTGATGCTGTCCCTGTTGTTTGCCTTCGTTGGTAGCCTAGATACTAAATTAATGATTCTAAATTCACGTACTTTGAATGGGGCTAAAGGACTGAAATGTAAATGTACAAAGAAAATGAGAGGAAAAGAGCATTGAAATAGCAGCGTCTGTTCAGTAAATAAATATGATGGGGATAGATGAATGTCAGCGAGGCTCATTGTTTGGCTGCCATGGGAGGTGTAGGGGACTCGTCATGTATGTCGGTTTGTGTCGTGTAGTAATTATATTCATGCCCTGAGCTCCAGTCTGATTGTCAGTCTGCCGTGTGCTCACCTTTGTCTGGGTGAGGGGAAGGGAAGAGCACAGACGGGAAACAGAAGGAGTGGGAGAGAGACAAAGATTTGGATGAAGTTGAAGAGGAAGCAGGAGGCTCTGATCAAGCTTTTGTCAGAGATTTCTGTGTGTGTGTGTGAGAGAGAGAGAGAAATGGGGGAACAAGAAGCCTTGCCTTGGCAATATATCCACTGCTTAGCAGGTGCAGTCTGACCTGCTACACCCCCCCCCCCCGCATCTCTCAGTTTTTATTCCATCTCTCCCTTCTGCCAAACAAAGGCAAGGAAGTCTGTTTTTACTGATGTCAGGCTGAACAAAGACACAGGATGAAATGTGCTTCTGTTGTAGCTTTACCTTTTATGTGCACACTACTTCAAAACACATTTCATTTTTGCCTCCATGACACCACCGTCACTGACTGATCATTTATATACTACTCTAACGTTCCGAGCACTATAGTTGAACCAGATGGTGTATTTTTTAAACAGTGCAAGTCAGTGTTAGCCTTTTGACCTCTACTTGACATTATCAACATGTGAAACAGCAGCTAAAAAAAAAACCCCCCCCCCCCCCCCCCCCAACACACACACACACATAGGAACATACAAACCTGCTCAGAAATCAGTCATTGATCTTCTCTTTCTCACCCGCCTGGGCAATTATCTCCCTAATTATTCAAAATCCATCTTCGGCTCAGTGTAGGCCATCTACCAAACTAGCAGAGTCTGTGCGTGTGTGTGCTTTAGGTGTGTGAGAATATGTCACAGGGTGGCATAGACACTGTTTCCCAAATTGCTCCAAACAGACATGGACCCTGCTCTGGCTGACATTTGCTTGCACCCTGCAAACAGCTGCCTGCAGTGTAAATCAGGCACTATATGCACAGGCCTCTATGTGCATGCACACACACAACCACACACTTGTCCTTCTATCTTTGTAAGGACACTGCCATAATGTATTCCCTAGCCCTTTGCCCTAACCTTAGCCATCAAAACTAAATGCCTAACAATAACCCTTCCCTTTCCCCTAACCTAAACCTCATTTTAACCTGAACCCTAAAACCAAGTCTTAACCCTCAAAAAGCTGTTTCACAAAGTGAGGAACAGCCAAAATGTCCTTACTCTGTAGCAAAATATACTTTTGTGGTCCTCACTATATAGCAAGTTCAAAAAACATACGCACACACACACACACACACACACATACACACACAGTGTAGATCAGAGTGTGTAATATGTCAGACCTGTCATATTTAGGAAGCCATTAAGGAAGAGTCAGCACCCCAGGTCTTATTAATGATGTCACTGTGGACAGTATATTGTATTAATGATGTCACAGCAAGACATAGTGTGTGTGTGTGTGTGTGTGTGTAGATCAGATGGGAGCAGGCTGGAGCAGTGCTTCATTTGTAACACGGTCCGACCTTGATGCCTGGGACTGAATGATGGGGGGAGGGTAAGAGGAAAGAGGAGGTGTAACATCTCTTTGTCATCACTTCTTTCCTGTGGTTTTCCACTCTGCTCTGATGCTCCGCACTGTGGTGTTTATAGTAGTACATTCTTGCTTTGTGTGCATGCATATGAGCTACTATCCTTTGCTTTCCCAGTGCAGTGTGTGTGTGTGTGTGTGTGTGTGTATGTGTGTGTGTGTATGTATACAGGCTCAGACACCAGAACAGCGCCTGAACATTCCTCTGGCCTGACCGGGATTACACCACGCGGTCATGCAGTGAGCGGGAAAGATAGAATAAAAGAAAACAGAAAGAAAGGAGCGGTTAAATAGTGGGTGTGAAAATAAGAGTGTCTAATTCACATCTGCAGTGATGCTGCAAATCACATCGAAAACAGCAAAGGCAAAAGCGTTAATTTTCATTCTCTATGAATGAAGTTTAACCAGATAAAAGTGGTTTTGCTATATATTCTGGATTATAAAAGCTGATGAGGGAGATAAATGTGAGGCTGATTTCAGTTCAGAGGAGTTTGGAGAGGAGAGGAGAGAGGTCAGGTTACGGTGTGTGTGTGTGTATGTGTGTGTTTGAGAGGGTATGTGCACATAGGTGCTGACGGCACAGTTCCACGCCACACCGAGGCTGGATTAGTGTGAACAAACACAATTTACAGTGATTTATGCCTTGACAAGGTTACGGAGAGGTCTCCCTTTTGTGGCCTTGTACGTGCTGCACAATAGATGTGTACACAGTTTTTCCTTTCTTTATTTTCTCTCCACATCCTCTTACCTCGCCTCTCCTTTTTATTTTGTCAGACCTTCAGTATATTTCTTTTGAGGTAATAATGCTACTGCTGCTGCTGTATGTGTGAGCCAGACAGGAGCGATTCTCTTCCTACTGTGTGTACAGTGATTGCTTCAGAGTTTCACTGGGGCTCAGAACCCCTACTGGCAATCGTATTAGCATCTGGAAAACAGTGTGCATGTGTGTGAGTGAGTATGTCCTGAGGCCTCAGACTAATAATGTTTTTGACCTGCTCTTTGTTGTGAAACGAAGAGGTGCTTGTGGCCATGCCCTCCTTGGTTGCACACATAGTAAACATTTTTTTCTGAATGGAGGTGAAATTGTGTGATATGTGTGCATCTGTCTGTCTCAGCAGTGTCCATGCTGAGAACTCTTCACTGAGAAGCACTGAAATTATTTGGGGTGTGAAGCAGCTCTTCAAACAGCCCCAGCCCTTCCCTAATCACCTCTACTTCAGTGTGCGCATGTGTGTATATCTCTGTGTGTTTCCACTGGAGTGTATATGTGTGTTACTGTAATACTTGAAGCTGCTCTGCGGATGTAATCTCCATATGTGATGATTTGAGAGTGCAGATACATTTTGAGGTAGTTATCTGTATTGTTGCCTTCATGTGCTTCAGTTGCTTCAATTATCACCAAAGTGAGAGTGTGCAGTGCTCACACAAACACTTCCAATCTCATTAACACATTTAGTGAGTGAACAGTCACAAACATACAAGCCTCATTCGCAGATGCATTTGCAGCCTTATGCCCACACACACACACACACACACACACACACCAGCTGACAGGAAAGTAAATACTGCTGTATGTACTGTCAGATATGACTGGTTTATCAGGCGTCAGGCAGTCCAGAGACTCTCCGCTCTGTGAAGGAGAAACACCATGAATAAAGTCAAAATTGTTTGTTTCTACAAACTGTTGGGTTGAATGTAGGTAAGCATCACAGTGTTCTGTGTAGTAAATATTAACATTAGCTAGTGAGTTTGATGAAATAAAAAAATCTGTTTTTTGGAAATTTGGATGCTTCATAGAATAAATATTTAAAAGATAAACCTGAATGAAATCATCCATACATCCCTGACTAGTTACTTACTTACTGTGCTGTATATTATTTCAGGCCATACAGGAAGTTATGATTGAACTGAATACAAATTTGTGAAGTTGCTTGAAATATTTCCACAAACAGTAGTCAGTCAGGAAGAATTCATACTATTTTCATCCATCACTACGTAAATGAGTCTAGGTTAACATTGTACAAGAACCAAAGATAAACCTCAACTAGTTGCCACAAGCAAACTTTGTTGTAGCTATAATGGGAAAACTTTTATTTCCTAGAGCTCATCTTCTCAAACAGCTCTATGTGCTGTGTGCAGTGCTCAGATCAAACTGCTTAATTTGGACGCCAAATATTTATCACATCACATTATTTCATATCAAATCTAATCATTTAGTGTTTGGAGCTAATTGGCAGCACAACATGTCAATTTAAGAAGTGTTATATTTAATGAAGGTAATAAAAAAAGCTTAAATGTCAAGCAGCACACTATTCTTGTATCATACAGTATGTTATAGAAATGTCACTGTTCAAGACTGCAGGACTTATTTTGTTTCTCTATCTTTTTGTGCTGACAGAGGACAAAATATGTTGTTGAGCACCAGACTTCAGCAGCTGCATAGAACTCTGAGTGTGTCTATCTGTGTAGTCAGGGATGGCTATGGGAAGGGATTAGGACAGCTTTAGACAGGCTTTGTTTAATAAGCAGCACAATGGCTGCTCTGGATGGGAAACTACCCAGCTACACACACACACACACACACACACACACACATATATACACTTTATAAAACACCACAAATGCATAGGAAAAATACCAATAGGCTAAAAAAGCTTACACCCTTGGTTTTACTATGGTAGAAGCTGGGTGTTGTTAAGTGCACTGTGTGTGTGTGTGTGTGTGTGTGTGTGAGGTTCTATTCCAGGGACTAGGGTCCCTGGCTGTGGTAATTGGGACCGATGAAGCTGAAAGCAAGGGATGAACCATGGGATAAAGGATGGATAAAAGAAAGGAGGGAGCTGCGCACATTGCCTAAAGAGATCTGCACTGATTGGCTCTGAGTGAGCAGACGTATGTTTGTGTATGGGTGTGTGTATATGTGTGTGTATCCCTGCAGATGTGAACAGCTTAGTGATTTTCTCAGTGGACCAATTAGATGAGAGGAGTTTGGTCCCCAGGTGTGAAAGCCTCCTCCTGGTAATAGGAGTTTGATTAGTGGGTGTATTAAGTATGTTTGAATCGATGTGAATATGTGTGTGTGCATTTGTGCATGTGTGTGTGTGTAGGAGAAGGAAAGATTAATCTTGGCTTCCAGTGATTTGTGCGTATTTGCGTAGGTATATGTACATGTCTGAGCCTAGTCAGTGGAGTGATGCTAATTCAGCTAAGACAGCCCCAAAGAGGAAGCACTAAGTCATATCCTTAATACCTACAAACTGATTCCTACTGCGTTCATCATAGCAGAGGTTTTACAATCAGAACGTTGTTTTTTACTAGGTCAGTAGGATCAGATAGAACAGATTTGGAGCCAAAGATGGAGAGTGACTTAAACTAGTGCATTTCTGCAACATTTCTGTTATCCCACACAGGTATTGTGTTAGAATTAACACACAGAGAGAGATGATGAAAGTGTGATGGCAGGAGGGAAGAAGGACAGAGATGGACAGGGCCAGAGTAGAAAGGTGAGGCCTGCTTCGGTGCACCAGTCCTGAGAGCCTAAGTGCTTCCTCATCAGTAAACAGTGAATAATTCATCTAGCTGCCAAAGAGAGCACCCTCACTCACACACATCTGCATGTGGACAAACAAATACACACATCCACTGCAAAACTCATATTCATGCCACAAACAGGCCATTTCTACAGCAGCTTTCATTATTCACTAGCATACTGTATGAACTCTGCAGTCTTTGACTGTATGCACATGAGATGGAGAGCTGGCTGCTCTGGTTTTTGTCCCAGAAACAAATACAGCTACATTTCTCAGGACCTCCTTTGCATATTACGTTGAATCAACTATCAATCCAGGGTTTCCCAAGTTACACAAACACACCTTGTGCAGCCACACAGCAGAAAGAGCTGAGCCACCTCTTAAAACAAGCAGGGATATACTGTAGACTTCCATTCTCTCAGAATAATCCTTTTAGCTACAACCAAATACAAACATTAAAGCCTGCTGAGTCTCATTAAGCCTTGCAGAGCAACCCAGTAAGGTGACAACACAGTCTGGGCTAATGTGTTTCTCATATGTTGTGCTAAATGAATCAAAATCCTGTCTTTAATTCATATCTGTCCATCATAATGACTGCATGTCTTAGTGGAATACTGCTGCATGCTGCAGAATAAAAGAACTATATTTTATTTCATTTCCATAATTCTAGCCTGTGAATTATTATTATGCTAATGCTGCCGGGGAGCCGCCACCACCACTGTTGTGCGAAGGTGCCAGCCTCGCTTTTTTATGAACTGAAAGGAAAACATAGTGAAACACAATAAGCTCTGGAGTAATCAATGGTAAACTGTTTACAAAAGCAGCTTATGGTGCTGTTTGTGCTCATTATTTGATCACAGCAGTTATTTGCAGTATTTTTTTCTTAAAGAAACCAAATATGAAGCAGAGCACTGTGACATAGTAATGAGGTACAAAAGAAGGAAATGGGTTTTGTCTCAAAGTAATTTCAGCCCTACCTGTGTCTGTGTGTGTGTGTGTGTGTGTGTGTGTTATATGAGATGACTGATGTGTCTGACCATAACCTCTGCCCCAGAATGTTATGGACACCTGTCTTCCCACACAAGCTCCTCCAGGACCCTCTCGTTCAATGGATGCCTGATTTATTAGACCCTAAAGGCTCTCTCTTTCTTTCTCTCTCTCTTTACCTTTCTCTTGCTTTCTGTTTTTCTCTTTCTGTGTGTCTGACACCCCCCCACACTCTCTCTCTCTCCTTCTCTCTCTCTCATATACACACACAGACAACCATCATCCTGAAGGGCCATAGAAAGAAAAAGAGAGAAATGGCTCCTGTCATTTTTCCTCTTTTAACTGGGGCTCTGCTGTGGTCTCTGTCACACATCCCCCGAGGGGAGGACATAAAGCCAAGGAAAAACCTTTCTTACTTTATTGTCTTTTACCACTGAGAGCTCATATCTCTTTTTTCACTCTCTCACTCTGCCTTCCCTCTTCTTTTACACTTCTCTCATATTTCTCCCATTCATCTTCTTTTCACTTTTCCTTGGCCTCTGTACATATCTTTTTATATCTATATTTTATAAAATTTGAAGTTTTGTCAATGCACTTTGAGTGTGCCAGCTTGTCAAAAATACAGAGATATAGTACTTAGAGGGGAAAGGGGGTTGGAGACAGACTGCAGAGCAGGGGAGCAACATTTTGAGTTGGAAGGAAAAGAGATGGATGGCCATCTCAAATCCAAACAGCCAGCTGTCAGATCAGAGCGACACTTGACAAACTGAGGTGCCAGACAGAAAGCCTCGCCTGTACAGGCATTTTATCCAGATTTTGTAAACTTTTGTATCTACATTAAAGATTTAAATGTTTTAGATGTATGATTTCTGAGTTTTGTGTCAGCACTAGACAACTGAAATAGAGCAGCTTATTCGTCTTTGCAAACTTAGTAAAGTTGAATAAGATGCCTGAGTCTTCACATTGTAGCTTTGCAAAAGCGAGAGAGTTGTTTTGCAATGTAAAACCACTTTCCTGTCCTGGAAGAAGAAAATACTGTGAATCTATACATGGAAAATACTTCTCTTAATGTCTCTCCCAGCATTTAAGTGTGTGACTTTGTGTTTTAGTGTGCACATGCAAAGTTATGTTCTTACAGACAGACTAGCTGATCACATAACACATATACACTCATACACCAACCAGATCAGACATAAGCCCAAGGGTTGTTACATATATTGCACACACCCATAAACACACACACACACACACACATTCAGTAGGAGCAGGCAGGGGTTACAATAAATGGCTTGGAGCAACCTTCATCTGAGGTAGCTGGCTCCCTGTGGACTTCCTGTCCTTTTATATCCGGCAGAATTTCTCTGTGAGAAGACGCTCGCAGCGTCATTATTTTCATCTTCCATGCAGGAGTAGGAGCGCTTCAGGAAGTAAATGGCTTGACACAGCTGGTATCTTCTGGCCTGAGTTGGGGGTAGGCTAATCAATACCACTGAGGCAGATCAATCCAGCTGTGCGTCTCTCAGTGGTTTTCACACTGTGTGTATGTGTGTGTGTGTGTGTGTGTGTGTCATTTCCCAGGTGGCCGTAGTATTGTAGCCGATATAAGACCTAATGGGAAACCTCCTGATGACAGCTGTTAGGAGCTGCATGCTACTGGGACTGAGTTTGACACACAATGTGATTGGTTGTTGGAGACTGGACATGTCTAGTTTGTGTACATTTGTGTGGTTTTGTTCTTGTTCATATCTATATGTGCAGTGGAATGTGCCCGTGCATATATTTGCGTATCTGTGAATATGTATATGTAAGAGTAGTACCCAGGTGCACTGCCTGGGGGTTGGTGGGGTGAGAAGAGGGGGGTAGGGTGAATGAAGGGATGACAGGGGGCATCAGGAAGACTCTTTTCCCAAAATCCCATAACAAGAAATAAGGTCAAAGTCAAAATATCATGCCAGAGGAAACAAAGAGAGAACAGACAGAGCTGGAGAGTGTTTTTGTGTAAATTATCTTCACTCACTAAATTAAAAATGTAGAACTGAAACTGGAAATATCAGTAAAAATGTTTAGCAGCCCAAAGACCACATTACTGTAATTTGAGATCTTCTTGATGTGTACTCACGGGCAGATATTAATAATAATGTTAAATAAAGACTCTTTGTGTTGACCTCAAGGGTGGGTGTGTTCACTGTAACAGCTACAGTCCTCAGGAAAAATTATATTTTTGAAATGCATATAATTAGAATTAAATTTTTTATTGTTGCTATGGATCAAAATGAGAAGCATTCAGGACTTTATAGCCCATGTGGTCTGAAACATTTATAATATACTGCAGTTGCACAGACATAACATGAATGAAATACAGAGAGGATAATGTGACATTATTTATATGTGAGTGAGACAGACACAGAGTAGAAGAGACACCTGTGAGGGCCTTTACCTTCCCTGCTCTGTTATTCTGGTTAACCCTCAGGTGACTGGGTGTGTAAATAACAAGTGCGCACACACACACACTGACAGAGACACTCAGATGCTGCAGCTCCAGTCGCACCCACACAAACACATGCAGACACAATGGTGTCTGAATATTCCTCAAAACTAAGGGCTTTGAGAAAAGCAGAATAAATAGTGTGCAAATATTTGGTTTGCAGCCCGAGGTTCCATCTGAATAAGCCATCAGCAACTGCAGATTGTGTGAACATGTATGTGTCTGTTTTACTGTGTCTTGTTTTATTTGTGCAGATATCTGAACTGTAGACAGCTTGACATTTAGACGATGTCAGAGACAACAGGAGATATAGTACATGCTGTTGGAGTTAGCTGGTGTAATGTCTGCTGGAATAAATGATAATAGATGATATTAAGTGATGTGAAACTGGGGAAAATAATCGAAATGACGCATGTTTATTAAAAATTACATGAAATAAAGCTTGCTTTAGCTTCCGAATCTGCTGTTGACTCCAGCTGTTAAACTCTCATTTGGTCCAGATTTTCCTCCTTGATATAACATGCGTTACAAATCTGTCTCAGTTAATTAGACCTACTTATCATATTGCACCAGTGCCTCATGCTGATAAATGGCCAGTCATCAGTGCTAATTTCTGTGATATAAAAGCTGCGTTGACTGAGAAAATTTAGACGTTAAAATTATCTCTGATGGATGGTGTCCTGTGAACTTTGATCATGGAACCTTGTGCTACTTTCATTAAAGTGGGTTTCTTTCATCTTCAGTTAAATATACACCCAGCAAGCTTTTTCACTTCATTCCTGTGGCACATAAACTTAGATATGACCTAAAATCAAATTTTATAACTTGTGTCTTTCCATATTTTGTTACTAGGCCAGTTTTTACTGTATAACGGTGCATATTTATTAGTCAGTTTTTAATTTTAAACATTCTGAGTTTTTTTTTTTTTTTTATCTCCAGAGGCTACACTGACCTAGTTTATACAACTTTTCTCTTTTACAGCCACACTGTGGACACTGCACCCCACCCTTCACCAGGCCTGGGTGGGCCTGTCTGTGCAGTGCCAAGCAGGGTGTCTGTGGCCAGCAATGTGAATTGACATGCTGTTTAAAGATGGATTTGTCTAAATTATTCAGTCTGTTATTTCAGTGTCAGCGTTCAGTGATGATGCCTGGTTGTCACGGAAACATAGTCCCTTGATGCCCGAGTCCACAACTGAGTCCCCTCTTTAGAAAGAGAGTGGGAGAGATGCACCGTGCCAGCCCGATCATATCAACAGAAAATGAGGTGAAAACAAATGCTATCGCTACATGTATAAGCATGTAAATAAATGTGTATATAACATATTTAACTAGTAGAGAAAGAGAGAGAGAGTATTCTTATATGGCCACAGCAGTGAGACATAAAATGTTATGTAGTGTATACTGCTAGTACCGTGTAGAATAAATATTATACTTGTTATGTATGCATCCAGGCAGTTCTCTGGCTCTGTCTGTCTTTCTTTTGCTCCCACTTTTTCAAACACTCACACACACACACACACACACACACACACACTCGCACACACAGGATGGGGGATGGGTCCCAGGTTGTGAAGGTCAAGCTTTATGGATCTCCAGTGAGACAACACATGGAACAGTCATCTAGCTTCTAGCTGCTGCTGTGGACTTTCTCTCCATCTCCCACTGAGATCCTCTCTGTGATGAGAGGCTGCATCTGGGAGCTGGCACTTCACTCACTAGACACTTGTCTGCAAAGGAGAGCGTCATTGTCAATAAGCTTTCCATGTGCATTTGTTGGCATGCTTGAAAGTCTATGTGTGCATGTGTGTCTTTGTGTGTGTACAGTAAACACTTCTTAGTGAGCCATCAGGCTGTTGAGGCAGAGAAACGTCTGTGAGAACAGCTGGGGAGTCAGACGGTGATTCTCTCTTCCCCCCAAACACTGCGATCTACATGCTGCCCAAAGTCCAGACACACAGCGATCCTGTGCCAAGATGAACATGCATATGCATGCAGTCATACACGCACATACACACAAGAGGTTCTTCCACTTGCACAGCTTGCATCATGCATTTCAGGCTATTTCATCATCTGTTACTCATTTTTCATCTTAAGCCTTTCACCTTAAACAAACAGCCATAATGCACTCATTGATTTATTCAGAAAGAGAAAAAGAACGAAAGTCCCAAGTGTACAAGCTGGTTCCTGTTCAGGCAGCTACTTGTGTTATAACATGCTACCTACTGTTTCAGTTCATTACACACTCACTCAGCACAATTTTAAGCCCTATTTAACCAGACAAATTGACAAAGTCACCAGTGATTCTTTCTTCCATAAGCAGGAGAAGCACACTGATACTGTGTACATTCATATTCATACCTTCTCAGTTAAACCAGTGTACAGTATTAGTAGATAATGAAAAGCCAGTTCAAGGTGACACTTTGGCTTCCATAGTGACAGTTAGTTACAGTGCTACACAACGCTAGAAGCTGGCCTTTTGTGTTTACACTCCCTGAAAACTTTTTGAAAATTTCAGTCACATTTACACAAAATAAATATTTCACTCATCACCCGACACGCTGTGTGCGACGAAGCGCTGGTCTTTATGCCAGGCAGGATATGTTAATTCCCACAGCAGCCATTTGGAGACACACAGCCTGCTGTCTTCACAGCACGACTCCAAATCCCACCATCCCTACTGCGCTTTCATCCTTACCTGTCAGCAGATGAGAGTACTATACACCTGCGTCAACCCTTGATGCTGTGTGTTGTGTTTGCATACATTTGTGTGTGCCCACAAGGCACTTGCTGTGCAAGCATATTCACAGCCAGAATTTCTGACAAATCTAATGAATCTCCAGAGAACAGTTACCTGCCAGCTCTCTCTTGTTCTGTCTTGTCTTCACTGTGCTCTCACTCTGTTTTCTGCCTTCTTGCTCTCCCCCCACACTCCACCCCCTTCTGTTTGTCTGCCTAAACTGATGCTGCCTCGCTGTGTGCAGTGGGTTTTGCCCCTGTCAGCTAACAAGCTACATTTAGCTGCTCTGGGTGCACATGTTCAATACCTCTATTAACATCCAAGGAGAGAGAGAGAAACCTTGCTGTGATTCAGGATAGGGATTACATGAACTTCTCTCATAGTGATGCCCAATGATGCACTGTTACTCCAACTTGTGCTGTGAGGGAGAGGAACCTCCTTCCAGAGAGGAAGCTTTAATTATACTTACCCATTCTGTATTAGTCATGCCTCAGCTCCCCTTGTCTATCCAAAGACCATTACCAATGCCTGAGGAGGCCTTGTTGGTTTACAACTGAGTGCTAATTACTCAACATTTTGATACATAGGCCTTATTTTGCTGTAATTACAGTAATTAGGGAAATAAAGTCAATCTACATCAGCAGGGAAACAGAAGAACCATGACTGTGGAAAACAAAAGATTTAAATCTAGTCCGTCTTAGCATCCATCTTAAATGTCCTTCAGTACACACACACACAAATATGTTCTCATATCAGTTAGAAAGTTGTGACTGCATCACTGATCTGTGGCCTCTGATGAACTGAAGGGGAGAATGCACACATAGAGCATGTGTGATGAAACGCTTCACACTCATTTGGCTTTTTGCACTTTAAATGAAATTGGCACAGTGCAGCGTCTAAAACACAACCATTAGATCTATAATGACTCCACAGCCAACTCCCTGTGGACTGACTGCACACACACACACACACACACACACATACTGAGTACTCTCCCAGCCCCCTAAATAGTCCGTGTATTATACATTCCACCCATCTGCCACTCTGTGAGTACTCTATCCCAAGGGGACGAGAGGGGAGAAGAGGCGGTGGAGAAGAGAGGGAGGCACTCACAGCTGGATGTAAGAAAGAAAAAGGGGTGGTGAGCTTTCTCCTTCTCTCTCAATGTCTCTCTTCCTCTCCATCTATATATCTGTCAGGCTGCGGGCTGCTGGAATGTGGGGGCTCACCTGTGTTTAGGCTTCTTCCTCATAGACAGGTATGAACATATGGCTCTGATGTATGAGGGATTTATAGATGCCTATCTGTGTGTGTGTGTTAACCGGCTTTGTGTTTACCACTGGAGGATGTGACTGGCCCCAGCAAGAGAAGAAATCTGACCATCTGTAGCTGTAAGACTCTAAATACCTGTTAAGCTTCAGTGTGTTTACCTGTGTTCACATGTGTGGAAAGCAGTATATCAACAAAGTGGACAGCTTGTGCATACGTGAGACAAAGAGCAAGAGATGTTTGTGTATAGTGAACAAATCAGATGCACAGAAATCAACAATTATTACCTGCTTTCACAACATAAGATAAAATAATCCTTTATTGTAACATTCATTTTCTACCGTTTAGTCCCTGAACGGGGTCATGGGCCGAAGCCAATCCCGGCCGGCAATCGGGCGAAGGCGGGGTACACCCTGGACAGGTCGCCAATCCATCGCAGGGCAAACACATAGACGAACAACCACACACATGCACTCCTATGGGCAATTTAAAGACACCAATCAACTTAAGCTGCATGTCTTTGGACAGTGGGAGGAAGCCGGAGTACCTGGAGAGAACCCACGCAAGCACGGGGAGAATATGCAAACTCCACACAGAAAAGTCCCAGGTGGGGCCCGAACCCGGAACCTTCTCACTGTGAGGCAACGGCGCTAACCACTGCGCCACTGTGCTGCCCTGAGTCATTGTAACATGTACAACAACATTTTAGAGTGATCTCCAGTCAGTAAAACAATATAAAAAAACATAACATATGAAATAACACCAAATAACCCCCCCCGATTCTTGAATCTAGTGGTCCTTGATTTGATTGCTCTGAACTGTCTATCTGACGGCAGCAGTTCAAAGAGTGAATGTCCAGGGGGTGAAGTGTCCTTAATGATGTTCTGGGCTTTTTTGAGGCAGGGGGAACTGTGTAGGTTTTCCCGAG
>NW_018127903.1:3212805-3241615 GCF_001952655.1 Monopterus albus | reverse complement strand
TATACCATACACATATACAGTATGTAAGGATGCTCTCAATGGAGCACCGATAGAAGGACACCAGCAGTCTCTGGGAGATGTTGTTCTTCCTGAGCACCCGTAGGAAGTACAGTCTCTGCATGATCAGATGTGCAGGCTTAAAAAACTTCCAGCTTTTTGAACGTAATGAGCTTTTACACCCACAAAGCGTTGGTTGAATCACTTATTTACTATAAGTCAATGTTAGCTGGCAGACAGATATGTTTCATTGCTGAGCAAGCTGGAGGTGAGAAGGGAGCAGTTTAAATAGTGCTGCTTTGTGTCACAGCTGCTAAACATTCGCCCTGACCCAAACCAAACTGCAACCCCATGATTCTCATCTGCCCTTTTACATCCTTCAGCTGTTTCCTTCTTACTGTTCTGTGTAACTGTGTGTTTGCCCAGAGAAAACAGAGGCTTCGTTGTCACTGACTGTGCTGTGTGATGCAGCTGTGTGTGCTTCAGATGTTTTTATACAAAGGACAAAATGAAAGATGACGGAAATAAAGAGTGGGAGAGTAAAGATAAGGATGATAAAGAGACAAAAAATAAAATCTGCACCAATTTGTCAAACATGCCTTCTTTCAGATTTTATTCATGCCTTATATTTGTCACACCATTTGTGGCAAATTCATGATACAATACCAGTAGGTTTGTTTTTCTGGGAATGATACCTTGTCAAGATAAAACAGGAACCAGTGACATGGACCAGTGACATCCTACATGATAGATATACTGTATAGTTCATGTCAGGATTTGATTTGATCTTTGAAGATATCCTAGTTTGTGCTTTAATAAACACAATGAACAGAAATGTATTCTATGTATAGCCTCTATAAATATAGTGGTGAAATAATATTCATATTCTTTACTCAAGAAAATGCAATAATGTGTAAAATACTGTATACTTCTTTATAAGTATGTACAGGAGTATTATCAGCAAAATATATTACTCATTAGAACACGTCCAGTTTGGGATGTTATATTATTATCAATATATTAACATTCAAGCACCATCTGAATGCTGTAATTTGTTGATGTGAGTTCATTTTATGTAGTTATTATTATATTAGTGTATATACTGTATAATATATAATCATGTAATTGATAACAGTACATTATATTTTATAAGCTTACTATAGGTTTAAATAACAGCTTCATTTGTAAAATAACTAGTAGTTGTAGTTGTCAAGTGAATGTAGCTGAACTGAAATATACAACATAGGTTTAGTGAAAGTATAAAAGTAAATATATTGGGTTATTTTCCACTAGTATATTATATAAAAACAGGCAGTGATAACAAGAAAGCAGAGTGTCAGAAATCTGTTTGGAGAGTCAGAACAGAAAGCACTATCATGATCATGTGCTCTTTTTTTTATCCTCTGTTTAGTTTTTAAACTATAGTGTCATGATACTGTATATTTTGGCTTTTACATCAGTAGCAGTCAATCAGGGCACATCAACGGGCGGGTCTGAAATAAAGAGGCTGGGGTTGAGAGTGTAAGAAGAGAAGGATCAATGTGATAGTCTCTCTCTAGCCTGCATTAAAGGAATCCTCTCCCACTCCTCTGAGCTCTCTGATGATACATCTCTCTTCAGTATTTGAAAAGATAAAACAACCCCAAGCTAAGTGTTCTCACTTTTCCCATTCTGACACATTTTATATAGAGTCACCTGAAACCAGCCTCAGTCGCTCTCTTTCTCTTGGTAGCAGTGGAATGAATGTGCAGACACAGGACAGTCTGATGAGGCCAGGTCAGCTAAAACACAACATGATTTTGGCAGGAGAGAGAAACAGCTATCAAACAGGCTATTATAGGATTGGGTGTCCATTCTCGTTACAAGAGGCTCTGATACCTGGATTTTATCTTTTATGCAAATCATCTCATATCAGGAACATAAACACACACTCACAGCTGCAGGCCCCTTCTACCTTTACCACACATTTATGAGTAATAAATAGAGTGAGTCGTATTTTTATGCATGCGATGTGGTGGCTGGCACTGAGACTGAGCCAACAAGTTCTCCAACCTGAACGCCAATATACAGACGGGTGACAAATTAAAAAATAACCTGAATAAATGAGTGGTCTCTTCCAGGATGACAATGCCCCCATCCATAGGGCACAAGGGGTCACTGAATGCATTGACAGGTATGAAAATGATATGAATCATATACTATGGCCTTTGCAGTCACCAGATCTCAGCCCAGTTGAACACCTATGGGAGATTTTGGACTGATGTGTTAGACAGCATCTCCACCACTCCAAACTGTGAAAACTGCAGCATTGCATTGTGGGATTGTTAGCACAAAGTGCTGTTCATGCAGAGTACTTTTTATGTTCCACTAGAGAATTTATGACTGCACTACGTATATAGCCTATAGATTTACACACATGGAATATGGACACCACTAAAACATGGCAAGCACACTATAATTTATATTTTTATGTCCTGTTTCATTTCATACTTATTTGTGGGCAGAATGTTGTGCGTTTTACTTCCCATTTATTTAAGAGCTTCAGCCACTTTCAACAGCTCTTTTAAATTTTGTTGTATTTGTTTGCTGCAAAAATCTCCTTCTTGTCAAACAGCTTCTACCCCCTTCAAAACATAAAAACAAACAAACAGAACAGAACACTAGTCTGGTAAAATAAATAAATAAATCCAGCCTATATTCAAATCACTGCAAATCAGTTTGTTTTAATTATCTTCTGAAATTAAGTTTTATTTTGCATATCCAAGTGCAGTGATGTGCTTACACTTATACCTACTTAGGTTTAATTAACACATTTTATCTCAGATCTTCTTTAGAGACAATCAGTTATACTCTTTAAGTGTAATACTCTTGAACTAGAATATTTATTGCAGAACCTTTACACATACCAACATATTTCAACATGTTTGTACTGATCTTGATTCATTTAAAGACTCGTATTCTTCCATCAGTATGTGAGTGTTAGCAATTCATTGCAACACCTTTCCTAAACACAGTCTTTGACAATGTAAACTCTCTGCACCTACAAATTCACATGTAAAAACACACTCACACATGCATGCACAGGTGTACTCTGGAGTTGTGAGAACCTTTTTGTTGAATGACAGGTTGTTTGGAGTTAAGGTGGGGTGTGGGAGAGGTGGAGAGAGGTAGAAGCAGAGAAGGGAGACAGAGGTGTGGAGGTGAAGACAAGCTGGACGTACAGAAACAGACTCTCTTTGTGCCTGAGGCAGTGTGTGAATGGATGTATAACCGGGCAGAGTAGCTCTATGGACAGATGTATGAGGAGGGTGGGTTGATTTGAGCATCCACCGCTCCCGGGTCTCAGCTGTGGTGTAATTGATTAAATGAATTAGTATGAAATATAGAATTAAACTCCATGAATAGGGTCATATGTTATCTAGGTTTCTGTGTGTCCATGCAGGCGGATGTGTGATTAGAATGAAATATGAAATTAGTCATGATGAATAGCACCATATGCACGCATGTAATTGAATTCACCAATCTGTATTCAGAGTGTTAGCTTAAATGAAATGTACACCTAGTGTGCCTCATTCTGCAGAGAAGCAGACAGGCTGGTGAGAGAGGCCGTCTAACTGTCAGAACTCCACCGATTTAGTCCCCGACCCAATATTTGGTGTGCAGGATGTACAACTGGTTGGCAAATTCAAGTTAAACAGTGTTAGGTGTCTAAGTAAGATATTGGCCCAACGGGAGCTTTCTGTAGCTTCAGCTGTTGGAGGGATGAACGCCATTCTTCCAAAAGCCATTGATTCATTTGGTTTAATGATGAATACTGTATATTTATGAAGTATTTGGGGGCATTTAATGCCTTTTATTTGGTAATTAACACTAAAAAAATCCTCTAAAAAGTAAATGGTTCTTCTCAGAGTATTATTTATTACATTATTTCAAGTAAAAACTATTTGCTTCTATGATGTAGTCTAGTAGAAGCATACAGTAAATTAATGTCAAATGGAAATACTTGAGTAAAGTACCTTCAAATTGTACACATGTACAGTACTTATGTAAATGTGCTTAGTTTCCTCAGTCATGGACACACAAACATGCAGACTTCCTCACTGGTGAGATCAGAGGTTTCTGACACAGGCACGAAGCTAATATAATGCACAATCTCCTCTGAAGTTTTATTGTGTGTTTATTTTACTGCCACATTCAGTAGGGAACAAGTACCTGTGACCAAACTTATGGTCAGCAGTGATATAAGTGCACGTACAGTAGGTGAGTCATGTTAGAAAAAATGTATTCAGCTATGACACAGCACGTAAAAAAACAGCCACAGAGAAACTATGCTGCGTGCACACAGGCACATACGCACACATACACACAGTACACATGTATGCACATACACAAGAAAACAAGTAAAACCAGGGTGGCACCATTTGGCAGAATGTGGTCGTCAGCAGAGGCTCATCGCAAACAGTCCTGCACATGCACACATGCACGCCTTTAACACACTAACTGTCTTGGCAGAATACATTAAAGGAACAAACACAATGAAGATTTGCACACTTAGTCAAAAGTTGATCCAGAATTGTTGCTGCTTCCACACTTACTTTGAAAATTGTCCAACTATGTGGCCTTTACTTGGAAAAAAACAAGTTTGCCTCAAGTTCAACTTCACTCCAATAAAAATCTCTAGAAAGTGGGTCTGAAGTTATTCATTTGTGATTATTGCTGGAGGCGGAGGGAATCAAAAGCACCAGCAAAGGTAGCAAAGGTACAGGCTGATTTGCATATTGTGTAGTCAGTGTTCTGTGACTGTCATTATCGCTGGAGGGTGGTTACATCGTCTGCTGACCTTATACCTTCTGCACCTTTGTTTGGCTGTACAGATTTACGGCTGTCAACAGATACTGTGTCTGTGTGTTGTTATGTCTGGACCTTTTTATGTCACAGATGTGCTCCCTCCACACCAGTTCATTCGATCATTGGATTAAATACGCCTAAAGGCAGATTATTCATCTGGGTTGAGCAGTGAGTCCTCCTGAAGTACAAGTCAACATAACATCTTCAGATTATGGTTTTATTTTGGTTTTAATATATTTTTGTAATTAATTTCGGTGTGATAATTCCAGTCTTAAATGTGCATGCATGGTCCCTGAAACAAACAACAAAACAAAAATAAATAAATATCTGATTTATAAATTCTTTGGCTTGTTCCTGTGGAAAACATTGCAGAAAAACGGTAATATTTGCATGTTCTGTATGTACAGTGCTGACACACAATTTTCTCTATATCAACTGTCTTCTCAGGAAAGTATGTTCCCGTTTTCTCTCAGAATTATAAAACATTCTTTGAAGCTTGTCTTGATCACCTCTCATTCTGCCAAATAAAATACCTTGGCAGCGTTATTATTCCTTTCGGAGTACACAGTGATTTAATGCCCTTTTAATGTTTTATAACTTTTCTGATGTTATAGACCTCTCTCTCTCTCTCTCTCTCTCTCTCTCTCTCTCTCGCTCTCTCTGTGTGTGTGTGTGTGTGTGTCAGTCGTGCTTGTAGGCGGGTTTTCCGTCTGCAGGGTTTGGTTGATTCTTTATTGATTTGTTGGAGGGGCAGGGGAGCTGGAGGAGGAGAAAGTGAAAGGGGAGGAGTGGAGGAGAAACCCAGTCCTGGTGTGGGAGAGAGATGTGATTGTGCATGTTTGGGACGAGAGAGAGGAGCGCAGAATGGTCGTAATCAAGGCACAAGTGTGACCGCGAAGGCAGCGCACTTAAATCACGTGTGGTGTGGATTTGTACAAGGAAAAAGTAAAAGTGTCGTCAAAGTGACTTGTGGTTGTACTTTGCCTTCCTCCTGTCTTTGCCTCTCCACTCCCTCCGCCCTGCATTTCGCGGAGCAGCTGTGTTTTCATGCCCCTGTGCACCCGAGGAGGAGAAGGAGCGAAGAGTGAGGAAGAAGAGGAAGAAGAAGTGAAAGGGCCTGGACGCCACCCCTCCTCGCCCCTCGGAGGTCTGTCCACTCTCCCCTCCTGGCCCTGCATGGACGGGGATGGGGAGAGCCGAATGCAGTTGCCGCGGGGCTGAGCGCCTCGCCTCCCCGTGTCTGGTGCGCCGCTTCCTGCCACTGCTGGTGCTGATCATCGCTCTCTGCTACGGTGCTCATATAGGTAACTAAATACACTTCAGCACCGCAACTACACGTCTCTCGCTCGTAATCGCAGCCAATCTGCAATTTTATCCACTTTGTTATCCAGTTTAGCTGCGCGCATTTAGTGCCCAGAGATAACTTTATTGGTTATTACGCGTTTGTCATCACCGTGTGGCCGATCCCTGGGCTGGGCCTGACAGTGGCTGTCTCTCCAGCGGCAGTGCAGCAGTCTGGGCTCGGATCGAGTTTCTCCTCCTGGGCCGTGATTCTCCCGTCTGCCCCTTAATGGCTCATGGAGGAGGGGAAGAGAAGGCGAGAGAGGGTGACTACCTCTCATCATGCTCATAGCTATATAGCAGATTAAGGCTTTTCTCAGAACAGTTCTGACAAAATGCACCCAAGGATAAATCTGATAATTAAAGTTAGGATTGTACTGTGTCCTAAAACTGACTAAACCTATTGTGGAATATTGCTTATGTTAATAAAAGGCATCATTAGAAATACTATCAAAGTAATTAATGTTAATACAGTGTTGGCTAAAGGAAAAGGAATAACGTAATGCTTTTCTGAACACAAATTCCTTTATATTCAAGGTTGTTTTATTTTGTAAGGATCACCAAAAGGAGAAACTGGAAGCCAAATGCTAGATAAGAAAGAAAACAAGACTCTTTACTGGAGGCCAAAGTTAATGAGGTTGTAAGGATTATTGATGCACCAGCATAATGTGACACCCTTTTTCTGCGGCAATACAGAGATTTACTAACTTCGTAGGATTCATTTCTCATTTTGTGCAAAAAATAGTATAATGACCTCCCTTTTTTCCATTTGGCCGAGTTTCTGTGTGCACAGGGTTGGCTGTTGTGGCGGCTGTCTGTTGAAAAGTCACACCTCCTGTAATTAGTTTGACATGGCTCAGGCTACGGTACAAAACCACATCTGCACACGTGCATTCTGGTGGGAACAGAGAGACCCGCTTCACATGAAAGACCCTCTTGGCACCTTCTGCTACACGTGCGTCACCTGGAAATACTGTGTATTGTTTAACCTCTTTAGCCAAACAGAATGTTTTATTTGTTCAAACATTTCACAGGATTTAGTCATGGTCAGCTCCATGTGTATGCTCAGATTTTTTTAAAGAGTGTGTGCTGTCATGAGCTCCTGTAAAGCTTTGTACCTCTAAGCTTGGAGGGCTGTTTGTGTGATTTGAGATCAGTGTGTGAGAGAGTGCACACAACAAGGTGATCAATAAGCACTTCACAAGCCATCCCTTCGGTTGAGAGATGATCCCAGTAGATCCTTTTCTGATCTCTGAAGATCAGAGAAGTTGGAGGCAAACAGACAGGGAGACAAAGAAATGTTAAACCGAGCCTGGGAGGTTCAGCTGGTGGATCTTTTGACCTCTGTGAGTCAGGTGGCTGAGGAGACTGCCCAGGGAGCCCGGTTGAGAGGGCTGAAAACAGAATAGTGCTGATGGAGGAAAATAGTTTGAAGTGGAAAAAATAGGTCTGAGAGAAACAAAGAGATGAGCTCTATGAGATGATAAAATCATCTGGGAGAGGGGGATGGTGAGAAAAAGAGAGGGGAATATTGTGGATGAAGATGGAAGGAGTGGTGGTAGCATCACTGGTTGTTTTATTGTGTCTGTATTATATACTTACTCCAGGGGATGAACCCAACCAAACTCTGCATGTGTTGAATGGCCCGCACGCATTAGCTCCTCACATGAGTTCTTTATTCTTTTCTTAACAATATTTTCAAGTCAATTCCGAATTCATCACATCCTCTCAGCTGACCACAAATTGCTTATTTATATGCATAGATTGGATTTTCTTTTGGAAGTGCAGCTATGCATACTTAGAAAGGACGCTTAAGAGGACACCTTCACAAAAGGGAGATCATGGGAAGACTTGAAGAAAAGAAATGAAAATTGCACTTTAATATTGTCAGGACCATTATTAATTATCATATGAAAATACTCTTGTTGCCTTGTGCACCCGCAGGACGTAAGACCTATAAGAGCTGGACTGAAACTTCAGCTTGTCCACAGAGGTTTGAACATTTATGTAAGTCAGCAGTTCCTTCAGTTACAGGGGTGACTCCTCTCTTTCTGCGTCACCATTCTGGGAAACTGTCAGTGAATGAGTGCTTTTGTGTGTGCCCATGATTCTGATACCCTCCGAAAAAGAATAAATCCACCCTGATTAGACTGGGAGTGGTATTTAGGTACTGCAGGGCAGATAGGAGGGAAAGAACGAGGCTGTTGGCCAGTCAAAGACACAATGTGTCCTCAGTACTCAGACTGTCTGTACAGTGGTGATTGGCATTGAAGGCAGCCTGTGTATGTGTATCTGAGTGTGTGTGTTTGTCTGTAAGTTGGTGTCAGTATTTAACAGACAGGAGAGAGATTCTGAAGCATGGTGTGAGTAGGGGTCTGTACCAAAACCCAGACCCCTGCTGCCCCCAAATGGTGGCATCAAACTACTTCACGCCCCAAAATCTAAATCTAAAATGTACATAGAGGTACTGTGCTCTGTGCTGGCGAGTGTTTATGTGTTAGTTTATGGTTGGTTTCAGTAAGGAACATGTACTTTCTCCCTTTGCTTGGCCATTAGGAGATCATACCACCATCTGAAGATCACAGGCTGCATTTAATGGAAGCACAACCAGCATTCTTGCTAAGATAGCCATCCTGGGTGTGTGTGTGCAGCTGCCCATACAGTGCAGAGCCTCTCTCTCTAGCCTAATCTAATAGGAGCACACTGTGACTGATGCATTAGGTCTGGTCTCTAATCTCTCTCTTGCTCTAACTCCCTCTCTCTCTGATGATCTATGATATAAAAGCCTGGTTTGACCCTTGTTACATCCAGAAATGCAGCAATAGATAAAACATCAGAGACAATTTCAGACCAAGAAATTTGTTCCTGATGAGTATACAAGGACAGAATAATCAGTGTATTGGATCCATTTTCTTACAGCAGCCTGCTCTGGGCACTGAGTAAACAAACATTAAAATGACAGAAACAAAACCTATTAGTTATATTTAATTTTTGATCGTGTATTTTCTCTGCTGTAGTCACACAAGATTGCAAACACAACACTGTAAAATGACATTGAATGTAATCAGCACCTTTTAAAAGCCATCTCAACAAAAAATGGAACAGTAAAAGCTTGTGTTAGTTTGTATGCATCACACACATTGCATTGTCTTACTCTCTCTATATACACACTTTATGTGTTATGTGCTCCTGGGTTATAAAAGCAGTATTATCTCACTCCTTATGGGAAAACCTTCTTTCCTTTCTTTGGTTTATTACCCTTCAGCTTTATTACGCTCACTGAGCGGCACCGCTGATTGATCAAGACCTTAAACCAGCGGCTGGTTCTTTTTCCAGTTTTATTAGGTTGGATTTAGCAGGCTGGTAGAACTGTGAGTTTAAAATCAAAGCCTTCTCACACAGTAACCTTAGTTGTCTTTTGTGATTGCATCAACTTTACACTTCTATTTAACATCCAGGCCTAAATCATACCTGATTGATCAGACCTGTCTGTTTCCAGCTAGTGATCCACCTTTATTACTGTAGTAATATTACTTTATGGCAGTATTTCTGACTCTGTCTGTGTCCTCCCCAGGTCAGTGCCAGGTGGTCACCCCTCAGTGTCGTATCCAGAAGTGCACCACCGACTTTGTCTCCCTGACCTCTCACCTGACCTCAGCCGTGGATGGCTTTCACACTGAATTTTGCAAGGCTTTGCGCACATACTCAGCCTGCACCCAGAGGACAGCCAAGTCCTGCCGGGGGAACTTGGTCTTCCATTCAGCTGTGCTGGGCATCTCTGACCTCATGAGCCAGAGGAATTGCTCCAGAGATGGACCCACTTCTTCCACACACACCGAGGTCCACCCGGAGCCCTGCAACTATCACAGCCGCACCCAGCACACCAACACATACTCCCACTTGCACACACACTCTCATGCTCACAGCCATTCTCGGCCTGCGTACCTGTTCTGCGGGCTGTTCGGGGACCCACACCTGAGGACATTTAAGGACAGCTTCCAGACTTGTAAAGTGGAGGGGGCATGGCCTCTCATCGATAATGACTATCTGTCGGTGCAGGTCACTAATGTCCCCGTGGTGCCTGGCTCCAGTGCCACAGCAACCAATAAGGTGAGAACAGAACTGTTATAAAGGGGATGCAGAGAGAAAGGGTTTTTGGGCCTAATTTGCTGCTATTAAGGCTGAAAGAGGTTCTTAAGTGAGAGCAGCTGGTGTAATATAGTTATTTATGTGTGTGTGTGTGTGTGTGTGTGTCAGAGAGAAACATTTTCTATAATGGACTCTAAGTTGTTTTTCTATTCCTTGGAGAATGAAATCTTATCAACGTGAGGCTGGAAAACACACTTGTTCTCCCTGCTCTGCTTTTCTTTCTCTTTCTGTCTCATTCGCTGTATGTCTCGCGTCCTCTGACTCACAGGTGTGAGGCTAACTGCCTGATCTTATGACTGTCTCTTGTGACCGAGCCGGTGTTGGAAACCTAACTTGGTTAATGGCTGCGTATAGCCTGACCTCTAATAACTTGAAATGAGATGTGTGAAAGGACCGACTGTTTTTACATATGTGTGTGTTTCCAAGTATATGTGTGTGTATCATAAGTGGCACTCCATGCACTCAACTTAAAGCATCATATCTATTAAAGGTCCTCACCCCTGTATGACAAAAAATACATACTCACATGCACAAATACATCACTAAATAGATGATGAGCCATACAATGTGATCTTTGTGGTGTTAAAGAAGCAGTGTTGATGTTTCCCCCGATAATCTGCCCTCTCTAGCTTAGTCGATAGCTTTAATTATTAAAGCACATACACACCCATGCATACACTTAGTCATGCACTCACAGGCAGAAACACAAACACACACACACATTAAGCAAATAGTGGGTTTGCTACATTGTGGAGCTAAAAGTTTGACCTTGTGTCGGAGGTGGGGCAAGTTATTAGTCACGATTATTATGGACACATACACAAACAAACAAACACATTAACAGCCCCCCCAGGCTTAATGGCCTGCTAGGCCTCATTCCTCACGGCTGTCATGTGAACAAAGCAGCCATTCACCGGAACTGTGATGGCAGTGCTAACTGTAATGCTCACACCACACCCAGTAGCCACCATTGCTTCCACTCAGCCTGGGAGACCTGTGTGTTTTTACTTGTATTTGTCAAGGTTTTAGGGTTAAGGGTAGAACTAGGTAGTTTATGTTGGGGTTAGTGTAAGTGTTAAGTTAGGGTAAGGGGCTGATGCATGATGTTAGTGAGTGTCCTCACAAAGATAGCTGTACAGATGTGTGTGCACATGTCAACATGTTTGCATAGCTGTGTCAAATGACAACTTGTTAAAAAGTCATTTCTCAGATGTAGAGTGATGAGAGCCAGTAACAGGCATAATGAATTGAATGTTAATATTTGTGTGTGTTTGTGTGAGCAAGGGAGACGTCCTACCTTATTTCTAGGGCTATAACCACTGACCATTCCATTATCATTAACGGTTTTAGTCAATAAAATAGTGAACGTGCAGTTCAGTTCAATTTGCATTGACACAAACACGAGAAAAACAGGACTTCTTCAACAGATAATACATTTTTTTGCTTGAAAAAATGATTTAAACAAAATAGAAACATAACCAACACAATTTACAAAAGCGCAAATTAATGTCTTCAAATGATTGTTTTGTCCAACTAACAGTCGAAATTTTAAAGATAATTAATTGACTAATGACATATATTGCAAAGGAACCCAGCAAATGTCATACTGAAAAACGGTTAATGTTATTGATTTATTATTAAATAACTGACTTATTGATTAATTAACTTATTGTTTATGTTCTACTAATCTCCTATATCTAATTAAACAACTTTGACTGTGAACTGTATATCTTTTTAGGCATTTTAACACTGACATGTGTTGAACACACTTTAATTTAAATGTGTCTACAAGTTAACCTGCCCCATTCTCCCTTTCTCCCACTCCTTAGATCACCATCATCTTCAAGCCCTATGAGGGTTGCACAGACCAGAGGGTCTACCAGGCCGTCACAGACAACCTCCCTGCTGCCTTTGATGATGGCACCGTGAGCAGTGGAGACCCCATCCACACTTTTGCTGGTGCAGATGGTGCAACTGGGAAGGTCCGGGCCCTGTGGATCTCTGAGCGCACCCCAGGGCGCCACGTAGAGTTGCATGCCGGCTACATTGGTGTAACTGTAATCGTTCGCCAGCTGGGCCACTACCTGACCCTGGCGGTGCGGATCCCAGAAGAACTGGCTCAGGCCTACGATGCTACCCAGGACCTGCAGCTCTGTCTGAACGGCTGCCCCAGCAGAGAACGCATTGACCAAGCAGGGTATCTTCCCTTGCCCCGTTCCCCTCCTGCACTTGGCCTACAGCTTCAGCAGCTGCGTCGACCCAGCTACTCCTCACAGACACAAGAATCCCCCTACGGTGCCATGCAGATTTTTGGTGTGGAGGGGGCTAAGCAGCGCTGCAGGGAGACGCTGGAGGTGCAGGACATTTACTTCCACTCCTGTGTGTTTGATCTCCTGACCACTGGGGATGCTAACTTCACAGTGGCAGCATACAGTGCCCAGAAGGACATGGAGAGTCTTCACCCTCACCGAGATAGATGGAGGATCTACCCCCGTGGCTCTGCCACCTCTGCTTTGCACTCTGATCCTCATTCTATCAGACGGTTTGCTCTGCTCCTGCTGTGTGTGCTAAGCATGGCGTTGATGTAATAGCAGGAGTGAGAGTCTTTGTGTGTGCCTGCATGCATGTGGGCTTGTGTACAGTATGTGTGTGCACTAGAAAGAGAATTTTCCTCTCTTATACAGAGAGGAAACAGGAGGCTGGACAGTTACTGGGAACTAGACATCTTTGTAGGTGGCAGATCCCCCAGCAGGCACAGGCGATAGACAACACTAACTGCATCCCACCTGGCAGAATCAGCCCTCTGGAGGTAAACAAAAAAAAAACACGTGATGTGATGACAGCCTGCATCTTTGGATAGGATGCCACTGACAGTGACACAGATGTTCTTGTGGAGGTACACTCCAGACTGTAAATAGTTCATTTTGTCTTCAGTGCACAGTGTAATGGCGTTGAGTTGTTTTTTGTGCCATTTGATGTGATTTTCTTTAATACCTCAGACAGAGGATGTTTGTTTTAGCAGAAGCACTTTATTTTGATTTTTTTAACAAATCCACATCAGTATTTCTTCCTCTCACTTACTGTCTTGCACCAAACTCTCCAATGCCTTCATGTAGAAGTCAGTTGAGTACAATGAACTGCCATTTCTGTTAAAATGCTTCATTCTTCCAGTAGCTGACTCGACTCAGCACCTCATTTTAAGTCAATCAGTGTGTTTTTTGCTGGATGTATTGTATGTGAATATTATCACAGAAGATGCCATCAGTGCTGTTTTGTTGCTGTGTTATTGAAATTGTATTATTGAAATAGCTGTTTTCCTTTGTCTTCATTTCAAATGTGTGCATGTGTGCACACATGCACACATGTATATTGGTGCACCAGTTGTTTTTTTGTTCTTTTTTTTTCCTTTACCTTTTTGCCAAGCAGCTGTGATGATACCAGCTCATGTTTGTTACTTAGCATATTCACTGTTGTTTTTGTTTGAGCCAAAGACAGCTTATGTATGTTTTTTATGTACAAAGGAAATGATAACTCCCCACCAAACCAGCATCCTTCTTCTCACATCGTCTCCCTCTCTCTTGATGTTAAACTTGCTACTGTAAACTGTTTTTTCTCCTGCTGCCAGAATTGACAAGCTGCTCCTTACTGGGATAGGTGTAAGATACTGGAGTGTAAACTAAACACAGCCAATCAATGAGGAAGTGTCACCAGTGTCTGCTGGGATAAATGCTTCAGCATTGTGGCGTGGAAAATGAACGCCATTTGATACCTGGTAGAAATGTCAACACCTACCACTATGAGCCTTTCTAACGTGTAACATTCTGTATAATTATGTCCCACTTGTTTGGCCTTATAAGCTTGATCTCAAGTTTTTTTGGCATTGTGATCTCTTACATCATGTGTGAGTGTCAGTGTGGTGAAGAAAGACTGGTCAACGTTGAAACACTTAACTTATTTATGAACGTAGTGTCTTGTAGAGGAAGTTAAGCTCCATATTCTTGCTGTTGGATAATAATTTAAACGAAATGTCAGATGTGATTGTACTGCCACCTAGTGGTCCTCTGTTGCTATGTCTGTGTTACTCAAGGCGCTCAAAAAGGGGTAAATTGATTATACAAACTGTGTGCAAGTGTTTTATTTAAAAAACAATAAAGTCAAAACCATATAAGTGCACTTGCTTTTTATTAATTTTACTTTTCCAGGAGTATAACAAAGCAAAATGAGGAAACTAAAAAGGTAAAATTATGTTTATTTAAAAATGTCCAAATATTTTGAGACAAATGTTTAACACAAAAGAAATTCAAAAGCAAAGATGAGCAAGACTTTACACACTCACACACACACATACACACAGAGATTCTGGCAAAATCACAAATCTTACTGTACTTATGAAGACACCCACTGACATAATACATTCCCCAGCTCCTTACTCTAACCATCACGGCTAAACTCCTGACCTCAACCTAACCTCAGTATTTGAAGTTATGAAGTCAAGTTAAAATTTCCTCACAACATAAAATGTAATAAAGACATGTACAAACATACACTGAGACACACGCGTGCACTAACCCATCTGTCTGAGGTTAGCTTTCAATCAGATACCAGGGTTGCCCTCAGAAACACAACTGCCACAGTCAGCAACACCTGGGATGTCAATGTCAAGAGGCTGAAATTGGCGCGACAAAAGATTTCTAGCATTTTGAAAACAGCGTCTCCTGTGGTCCCGGCAGTGGATCATTTCCCATTTAATCCACAAGATTCCACTCCAAAGCTTAGTGTAAAATAGCCTTCCTGAAGTCAACCACAAGGAAGGGAACATACTTATCTATCAGTGGCGAGTTCATCACTGTCCAGACCTCAGACAAGAAACAATTCCCATTTGCAGGATCTTTTTTTTTGTTTTGAAGTTCACACCGTGTATGAGAAGTCTTCGATTTCTGGAAAGTCAAATACACCATTAAAACTTAAGGAATAATTTAGGGTAAATAAAACAATCTGCCAGACGTTTAGACAATGTCATAGTACAGTGGGTACTTATACCACATGTACAAATGACACCACAGTTGCCTGCACATGAGTGAACTGTACCTGTGCTGTATGTTTCTGTGGTTAATGCTATACTGATCACATTTTGGTCCATACAGACTCTTACCACTTAATAACAGCATAAATGGTCATCAGAGTGTTAAAAACGATGATCTTCATGAGAAGCAGCCTCATAGCCAGGACAACCACCGTGTTTGTCCACACGTCAACATCTGGAAATCAAGCCACGTAGACCAACATGAAGAACAACATCTGTACAGCATAAATCACAGAAAACTATTTAGATTGTTTATAAAATTTACCTTCCGTCTCTTCGTTTTCATAGCAAATCTTGTCTTGATCATCTGAAATTATAAAAACATGCCATAGTCTTAGTGAAAAATAATGACACTGATATGCTCATGTGATTCACTATAGACCTACCCGATGAGGAGATGCGGTGTCTCCTGTTGACCTTTGGGTGTCGTCTGTGACTTACAGTGCAACTGAATGATGGCCAGTTACTGGTCGCCACTGTGATTATCGCCACAGCGCTGTGTCCGCGGTGCCTCTTGTTTACAGCGATGCTGTGTGGTGCGGTGGACCTGTAGCCATCAGAGGGTGACCTCCACTTAACCTCTAGGTGCCCTCTCCTGACATCACTCACCATACAAACCAGTAGGGTCCAGCCCAGCCTTTCACCAGACAGGTGGACTGGAGGGGCCAGAGATGCCAGCATATCACCCTCTACCCCTCCTGAGCCAAGTGGAGGATGGGGGATCATGTGAAGAGGATTACAGATAAACAAAAACAGAAGATGATACTATGAAATGCTATGCACTGGTTTAAACACAACAGTGAAGTACACAAAGTGTATATCCTAGCTGTAGATATGAGGCATCTCCTCTAAAAATGACATACTGTATTTGCTGTTTAACTTATATAGACAAAATTTAAAACTGCTGTAAAAGCTCATAATCCACGCATTCATGTATTTCACAAATGCTATTGCAAATATTGATATGATTTGCTTTTAGACTTTAATCTTTTTGCATAAATATGTGTGATTTTGATGTAGTAAGCAGTAAAGTAAGTCAAAGATTTTTTGGCAAATTTGTATTTTGGTCTTTAAAAATAAAACTAGTTGGATTTTACTTGACATTCAGCAGCCACTGACTCAAATGGTCATACGCTGAACAAAGACCAAGTCTCTCTGAAAGTTGATATTTTGGACATTTATGTCTTTCACAAAACGGGGATGTGGAATTTCTCTGCTTATTAATTTAACCAGAATACTGTATTAAACATTTACAATCACTTACCAGTCCATAAGTAGATAAATGGAAGGTAAAGGAGACCTCTGGATGGCTCTGTCATGTCTGCTTCAGTTAAAGTAACTTTTGTGTTTGCTGATCATTGCCCTGTGTGTGGGAGGGTGTGTGTGTTTGTGTGCCTGTAAAATGGGGGCATGCCGTTTGGCTCTGCAAAGGAGCACTGCATTATGGGAAAATGATAAGTCTTATTGTTGTGACCTTATATTAACAATGGTACTACCACATCCCAGCACACACACAGACACACACACACAATATATAATATAATACTAATATAATACAGTACAATATACCTCTACATAGTACTAACATAATAGAATTATGTAAATGCATAGTATACTGTAGTGATGTATAACAATGTTTTATAGAATGTTTACTTTGTTAGTGCACTTTAGTATAATATACAGCAAATCATGGGATGATCTCATCTGTCATGCTAGTCTTGAATGATTTAATCACAGGTTCAAACAATAAAAAACTGCATTTACTGAGGTGTGCCTTACTTTAGTGTAGTATAGTAAACCACAGTACAATGAGTAGTTGGATAGAAACTGAATCAGGAGATAAACTAACCTCCCAGGTGAAGGTTGAAGAGTCTCCAGAGTCTCCCCAGTAATCTGACACAAACACAGGTGAGTTCAGGTGCTCATTCAGTGTGTTTGCACAGACACATCACAAAGTATTCAGAGCCCTTCAGTTTTTGCAGACGTTTTTTAGTTGTAGATTTGATTTGAAATCAATAAAGTTACTAATTTTTGCCACTCGCCCCAGTCACAGGTTTTCTTCCAGGATGCCTCTGTGTTTGGTTGCATTCAGTCTTCCCTCAGTTCTGACCAGTCACACTGTCCATGCTGCTAAAAGCCCTCATAGACATGGTTTGATTCCCTGGTCTTAATCTGGGCCTCACTACAGTCAGGCCACAGAGGTCTACAGAGAGCTCCTTGGACTTCATGCCATGGTTTGAGTCCTGACCTGCAGTGTGAACTGTGAAACCTTCTGGTTCTATACTGGAAACAAATTCCTTGTGTGTGTGTAACATGCTTGGCCAAATAAAGGTGATTAACTGAGGTGAGAAACTGATCATATCAACACACCCAGCCTGAACATTAGACAACACTCATGTGGGGTACACCCGCACACACACACGCACACACTGGCAGGGTGTGCATGTTTTTTCTTTTTAGCCTCTGCAGTGGTGCACACACACATGCACACTCTGGCAGGGTTTGTTTTTTCTTTTTAGCCTCTGCAGTGGGCGGGAACTTAAAAGAGAAAGTGAAACTTAACAGTAGGGACAAGAAGGAAGGCTGATGAAGCTAAAAGGTAAAACATTCTGACATTTCTCTTCAACATGACCTATAAAGCAATGACAAGACAAGCTATATTTTACTAATGGTAACGTTTTAACTCTTGTCCACAGGTAGTTACACTACTGGTGAACTCATAGGTTGTTGTTACAGCTTCATCTTTTCAGACAGTACGACACAACTACTGCCTGTGTGACCTGGTTTGAACTGCAGCTATAATCCTGCAGCTGTTGTCACCTTTCAGTTATAGCTGTGTCCTGGTCTTATTTTGCCTGCATGGAAAAATCATGCGGTCCATTTGTGACATGTCTGAGTCTCCTTCAGGGAGATGTGTTGTGGCCTGACCTTGTAACACAGCTCAGTTTACCAGAGCTAACTGAGCACATGGTTCAGAAAGGTTCACTTCCTGTAACATTTCTTCCCAAAGCTTGAAGCCAATGAAACAAATAACAACCTGCTGTACAAGCAAAAGCCAATGAGAGACCGAAGAGCCATTTTAACTGTTGCACTGTGGAAAGGTCTCTGACTGTAGCTGCTGTATTTATCCATTCATGTTTGTCTTAGTTCTACATAGAAGACTGTGGCCTTTGACACCATAAGACAAACCTTGATGGAGGAAGCAAAGCATTATCACATCTCTGCTAGAGCAGACAGAATTCTGGTGAATACTGTCTTCCGGAAGACTGAGGTGTCCTTAATTCTCCACTAATGTCTTTCAGGTTATAAGAAAAGATGACGTTTTTACTCCAGCGACACCAGTGCCCAGCTCTCACATCAGATGGTCATTAGTTGCTCCCTGTGTTTGGGATGTGACTGAGTGATTTCAATACTTCAGTGCTGCCAGCCTATCACATGGGTTGGCCTTTTTTAAATCGGTGGTTCAAAGACATTTCCTCCAGAATGGTGTTAGTGACGCTGTTAGTGCTGTCTCTGGTTGGGTGTCAGCCAACACAGAGTTCACAACAGGAACCAAGCCCTCCTCACCCCACAGAAGAACAGCCTCCTTTAGGTATTGATAATCTGTCTTTCCCCTGGAGCCGTCTTCGCCTGCCAAGGTACCTTCCTGTTACTTTTGTTTAATGCTCACATACAGAAAATCAACAAGAAAACTGGTGAAAGAAAACTGTTTTTGAGTCACTGACTTAAAAACTGCAACCTATTTCTTTGTCTCATACTGTAGGTACATCATTCCTCTACACTACCACCTCCTCCTGCACCCCAACCTCACAAGTCTCAGTTTCACTGGGTCAGTACGGATCCAGATTGATGTCCAGAACAACACAAACTGGGTTGTATTACACAGCAAGGGTCTAGAGATCTCCAAGGCCACCATACTGGACCAGAATCTCACTCATCTGTCAGACCAGGTAGCTGAAAATGCAGAAATATTATTATTACAGCTTACTTGTCATTGTTAGCTACAAATGACCCGGCTTCTTTCTCTCTCTTCTTGTTTTAGATTCTTCCAGTTCTTCATAACCCCTCCCATGAACAGATTGGCATTTTCTCTCCCAGGGTCCTCAGCAGGGGGAAGAAGTACTTTCTGTACATTGAGTTTAGGGCACAACTTGCAGAAGGCTTTTATGGCTTCTATAAGAGCACCTACAGAACCAGCGCAGGCCAGACCAGGTAAGACTAGGGTCACTGTTTCACAGAAAGTTTAGAAAAAATATCTTACACATACAGGGAGGTTCCAGTAAAAGGTATGTGCTGATGTCTCTTTTCAGAACTTTAGCTTCAACTCACTTTGAGCCCACGAGTGCTCGGATGGCCTTCCCTTGTTTTGATGAGCCAACCTTCAAAGCCAACTTCTCTGTTCGGATCAGGAGGAGCCCAGAGTACATTTCCCTGTCCAACATGCCTGTAGTGAGTGCTGCCTTTTGTGATGCTTTCTACATGAATCTGTGAAAATGGCTAAAAAAATGGCAGTAATCGAATGTATGTATTTCAGGTCAAGACAGCTGATGTGGCTGATGGCCTGGTTGAGGACCAGTTTGCTACAAGTGTAAAGATGAGCACATACCTCGTCGCATTCATCATCTGTGACTTCAAACACATCACTGCAACAACATTTTCGGGGGTGCAGGTGTGGCCTCCTTGGTGATATTTGATTGACTGATAATTAATTTCTGGGTGAGACATTGATTCTTGTTTGTTTTAATGCACTGTTGTGTGTCTGTAGGTGTCCATCTATGCCGCTCCTGAAAAGTGGCTGCAAACCCACTATGCCCTGGAGGTTGCTGTCAAAATGTTGGATTTCTATGAGGAGTACTTCAACATCCGCTATCCTCTACCAAAACAAGGTAACCTCTATCATTTTTGTAACTAAGCCACAAAGCATTTCTGTCTTGCTACATTTCTTTACCATTTTTTTCAACACCTGTTTCCCTTTCTCAGATCATTTTGTTCAACACCTGTTTCCCTTTCTCAGATCTGATAGCCATCCCAGACTTCCAGTCTGGTGCAATGGAGAACTGGGGACTCACCACCTACAGAGAAACGAGCCTTCTCTTTGACCCCCTCACATCCTCTATGTCTGATAAACTCTGGGTTACTATGGTGATCGGCCACGAGCTCGCCCACCAGGTGGGAGTGTGACAGTGTATCTGCAGGCTAATAACATTCAGTATTAAATAGTTGTTTATCTTCAGTAGTTTAAATGCTCATAAATCATTTCATTACATAAACAGTCAATGCAGACTAGTAAAATTCAAAATCTTGGCTGCAGTGGTTTGGTAACTTGGTGACCATGGAGTGGTGGAACGACATCTGGCTGAATGAAGGATTTGCCAGATACATGGAGTATATTTCAGTGGAAGCCACCTACCCGGACCTTAAAGTGGTAACTGCTTTAATCTGAGATCTTAATGATTATTGGAGTTACATGGAGCATAGGAGAGAGGACTGATCACCATGTTCTGTGCACAATCAGGAGGAATATCTACTGCACACCTGTTTTGCTGCAGTTGGTCATGATTCGTTGAACTCCTCCCGACCAATATCCAGCCCGGCGGAGAACCCCACTCAGATCGAAGAGATGTTTGACACAGTCTCTTATGACAAAGTATGCTTTCAGCTTACAGTCACTTGAGTCATTGTATAGTAAATATCTGGAGAAATTAATTATCTGAAAACTCAGGGAGTTTAAAAAAAAAACATAGTTCTACTTCTGTTACTCAGTGATTTGCCTGTACATATTTGAAATAGTACAACCAGCCTCTAAACACAACTATGACTGTATAACTACTGATCTCTAGGTTAATATTGTATCAGAATATCACTGACAGCATTCAGTTTGCTATGAAACCAACCTACAGCCTCTTCTGTCATGGCTCATTGATCAAATTAACCCTTTCTCTCTCTCTCTCCCACCAGGGAGCATGTGTCCTGCACATGCTGCGACATTTTTTGACAGATGAAGTGTTTCAGAGTGGGATAGTGCGATATCTCCGCAAATACAGCTACAGAAATGCACACAACCAGGACCTCTGGGACAGTCTAACCAATGTAGGAGCACAATACATTGTTCTTTGTCTGTTTATTGTGAATCAAAAAATGAATTGGCAGCCTGACAGATTTGTATTTGTCAAAATAGAAGTAGCTAACCTTTTCTTTATGGGTATATAACTAGAAAGGATTATCAAGAAAATAGAGAGCTATCTGTTTTTAACTAGGAAGCAAAAACCAAGGAGCTTGCGCTTGTCAAAATATGTTCTTTTCATTATGGTGCAAATTATGTCAGACTCTTGTCAAAATATGTCCTTTTCATTATGCATTTCATTATGGTGCAAATTATGTCAGACTTTAAAGTTGTTAATTGATAATTAATCAAAGTGGACATTATGCCTGTTTTCACTGCAGTGAAAATTACACTCTGTTCCCCGTAATGCAGATGTAAGTGTCATTTGATTTAAAAAGAACAAACACCAAAACACAGATGAAAATAAATGGAGACATGGCATCCACTGTGATAAATTACCAATGTCAAGCAGGCTTAAAGTCTCTTAAAGCCAATTTTCGTACTGTACAAATTTGGAACTAACAGCTGCCATGAAGGCTGAAAGTTCATGTTTAAAACTCTATAGTGTACTGTGATCAGTAGTAATGTAGTGGCTAAGGTTCATATGATTTACAGTATATTGAATTGACTAAACCATGCAGAAAATATTTTTGTGTTTTAGTAGAAACTGCTGAAAACGTTCAGTTTTATTTATTTTTCAGACATGCTCAGAGGAGGACTTCATCTCAGGAAAACACTGTTACAACAGGGGCCAGGCTACCAAGAACGCAGTTAGTAAACGTACAAACATCCAGACATCTTACCAATTACAAAGATTATAACTGACCTTGTGAAGCTGTGTGGTGACATGTGTTTCCCACAGTACCTGTTTGCAGGGGAACATCTGGACCTGACAGCCATGATGAACACTTGGACTCTGCAGAAAGGTATTCCTCTGGTAACTGTGACAAGAAAAGGTCCTCGTCTGCTGCTTAGACAGGACAGGTTCTTGAGAACAGTCCTGCCTTCTGATCCTCTCTGGCCCACACTGCAAAAGGGGTGAGCACACATGCACTCCCAGCTTCATAATCAATTGTAGGCTGCATGTTTTTGAAATCCCCTCGATGGTGGCTGGGATGAGATGGCCAAAGTGCTGAGGGAAAACCACACTGCTTTGAGCTACAAAGACAGGACACACTTGATACACAACGCCTTTCAATTGGTCACGTAAGCATAGATGTGTGTTTGTGGGTGTGTGTGAAAGAATGAGTTATAAAGTTTTATTTCTTTATGTCTCTAGTTATACATAAATAAAACATCATTCATTATCTCACCTGAAACAGCACCCAACCTTTCAAATATTCCTGTCTTTCTTTCTAAAGGGCAGGTCATCTGCCGATCAATAAAGCCTTAGACCTGATTGGTTATCTGCAATCGGAGACACACACGGTGCCTCTTCTCGAAGGACTGGGCTATCTGGAGACATTTTACCATATGGTTGAGAAAAGGAATGAGCTTGACGTAACCCACAGTCTGGGAGTAAGAAGTCAGGACTGCACAGTTTGCATGATGTTCAGCATCACCATGAAACTAAATTAATGTGAGATGATGTTTCTCTGTGTGTTTTTGTACAGATGTACATCCTGCGATTTTTCCGTGCTGTCATTGACCAGCAGACATGGAGCGACAGCGGCTCCATGTCAGAGCGACGGCTGAGGTCAAAGGTCCTGTCATTGGCTTGTCAGCTGGATGACCCTCCCTGTATAGAGCGTGCACGTCAGAGCTTCAAAGACTGGTTTCAGTCCAACGGAACACTAAAGTCTGTCTAAATCAACACGCACTGTTAGCGCTCAACAACTGCTGATATAATTCACATAACCAACAGCATTTCCTAGTGATACTCTGGTATTTCACTGTGTTCGTCATATGCATATCTCTGCCTGTGTTGTCTAGCTTACCCACTGATGTGGCAGAGACGGTGTATTCAGTTGGAGCTCAGGATGACCACGGCTGGGCATCACTCTTGCACACATACAACATCTCCCTCTCTGAAGCACAAAAAAAGAAAATCCTGTTTGCCTTGACTTGCAGCAGAGACACCAACAAACTGCAAAGGTTCATCTTCTCCCTGCAACTTTTTTTCTACACAGTTAATGCTGCCATCATGTGGCAAACACAGAGTATTGTATCACACTGCTGCAGCCAACACATACTGTTATTTTCATTTCATTTTCATTCTTTCATTCAGTGTCGCACATACGCTAAACAGCTTCAAGTAAGGGCTATGCAGGCGACAGATAATCTTGGTCAGTGTCGCACATAAGCTAAACAGCTTCGAGTAAGGGCTATGCAGGCGACAGATAATGTGTCATGACTACAGCTTTACAGCGTTTTAGTCAGTGTGTGTTTGTGCTGCAGGCTGCTGGATATGGGTCTAGAAGGGAAGGTGATTCGATTGCAGGACCTGTCGGCCGTCATCCTGATGGTGGCCAGAAACCCGCGGGGACATCACCTTGCCTGGAACTTTGTCAAAAAGAACTGGGATTTGCTGGTTCAGAAGTTAGTATAGTATAATAGAGACACATTGGATGACCCTGTCTGTATCAAACCATGTGATGCTCTGAAAATGCTGTTGTCCCTACAATGTCAGTATTTTACTAATATGTTCAGAAAGTGCTTTTTACTGGTTGTGTGAGTTGTATGCAAATTTGTGTAAACCAGAAAAAAATCTGCTTTTTGGTGGCTTTTATGTCATTTAGATGATTTTTTGATAAGGACCCGAATATACCAAAAGTAACTCAATGGGTAGTTGATGCCACAACAATGAAAGCCCTGAATAATGTCTACTGTATACAGTATGTAGATTATTTATATATATTAGGATGTACGTGTTTGTAACCATCCTCTCTGTTTTCTCTCTGACCTGCAGGTTCCAGTTGGGTTCATTTTGTATTAGAAACATCCTCATCGGCACCACAGGCCAGTTTTCATCTCCAGAGGAACTCACTGAAGTAAATACATTCTTAAATCTCAAACTATATTCTAAATTCTAAAAGGCAGTTTAGATATTCACCAATACACTAACATGCTATTTCTATTACCTGACACTGAAACTGGCAAAACATAAATATTATTTCTATTGGCATTATTTTCCAAAAGTTGACCGATATGTTTATTCCTGCACATAATCCGATGAAGCATCAAATTAATGATACATTTTAGCTATAGTGTGGTGTTAGGAAATCACTTGAAAATGCCAGAGAAACTCATCCTATTTATACCTGTATTTGTACTCATTTAAAAGTATGTTTTCAGTAAAATATTTTGGTTCTGGCCTAAATAAGTCAAACTGTATCTATAAACCCTAAGTATTAACAAGTGTGTGATCCATTTTGCCAGTATAAGGTTGTGACTTTATCTCAAAAAGGAAAAATGTCTTTGAATTTTTACATTTTTGTCTACCTTTCAGTTGTGTCCTTTTTTGTGTTTGTGTAATGTTGTGTGTATTTGACCCGTAGGTGCAGTTGTTCTTTGAGTCCATCAAGGAACAGACGTCTCAGCTGAGAACTGTTCAGATTGCTCTGGATAATGTGCGGAAAAATGTCCGCTGGGTTCAGAGAAACCTAGGAACCCTGAGAAACTGGCTGAATGAGCAAATGAAGTGAACAGCAGCAGAAAAAGAGGTGGTGGCTGACACATACCACAAAAAGAGAAAGGCTATTTGAAAGTGTTCTGAAGTTGTGTTTTACTTGGAAATTTTAATCAAAGTAACACACAAATGCTGTGTAAACTGATTCTTCTCCAAACAGACAATAAAATGGTCCCTTGTACCTCCTGGAACCTTCGTTTGTGATGTGTTGACTGAAATACATCCCTGTGTTATGGTCTGTGTGGTATTTATCATGTTTATATTTATTTTAGGGGTAAGTCATAGTGTTAAACTTTATGGTAACAATGATGAATAGGTTTGGAATCAGGTAAGGTTAGTGAAAGATCCAAAAGCTGTAGAGTATGGGAAGTTTGTTTATTTTGTATTTGCCCCACCTTAATCTGAGCCTAACTTTTACTTCTAACCCTAACCAGCCTTATGATGCTTAGTTAACCTGACCCCAAGTTCAGCCTCTTCTGCCTTGGGGTCTTATTGGTGAGGTTACAACTGACTTCCAGGGAATTAATGTGAATCAATGTCCTCACAAGTACAGTCAAATCAACAATAAGATTTCATTTATTTTAAATATATCTGGCATATATAAGCACAATGTGCAGACAGCTGAAATGTGCTTTCCTTCCTGTGCTGTTATGTGACAAATAAATAGATATTAAAAATGAAATAAGACTTTTGATTTGGGTGGGTTGACCTGTTTTCTTTGTGCCCTGGATGTAGTCTTTGGTTACAGTAAATTTTGCCTTTGGTTAGCACAGTGTTCTTTACCTTTATCCATAGACTACAGTCTATGCCTTTAACTCACAAATAGTTAAGTGTGTGTTTTGTTTTAGTCATGCTAACCATTTAAGCACGTCAGTTACTGTAGAGGTAACCTTCATGGATGAATGTAAAGTAATACATGTCCACACAAACGTCTTAAAAATGTGTGCGTGTGTGTGTGTGTCGCCCTGGCCCCGCCTCTGCACTATCGTCCAATAAGATGCCAGTATTGCAATTTGATGTGACGTTGTCAACAACTGGACCTGGAGGAAGGAAAGTGTTATTTGCTCTTTCGAGATTTCATTGAGTTCTTCGGGATAAACGGTTATTTATACACTTTGATAGCTTGCAGTGCGCCGACATGTGCACGTGTTACTGTAGTACACAGCTATGGGCGATAAAGTTATGGGAGCCAGCTAACGCTAGCTAGTCAACTAATGTCTTTCAGTCAGAACTGTCAGAAGTTGGCTAGTTGCAAGCTAGCTATTCCGTAGCTAACGTCAGTACAGTGAGGTTAGCCTGCTATTTACTGTGAGCGACTCATAGTCTGCGGTGGGTTGTGGCCAGCTATAAAAACATCACATCCGTGGAGCTGCTGTAAAAGGTCCGCAGGTTTTGCTCGCGGGGATCTCTCTGAGATATCCTACCATGGATCCATTTGACAGCACAGGTAAGGAGGCTGGTAGGAACAGTAACATCAAGCTAACGGCAGCGGGCCAGCTCGGTACATTAGCTACAAGATCACTGGTAGTTACTTTCACCCTAGGTCACATGCTGACAGCAGTGGGTTTTACTTTCGATAAACCAGGGGAAAGCTATCCTTGTATTTTCCAAGTTATTTATTTATTTATTATTCTTGGTATTTTACATTTCCGGGGTTCTCAAAAGCTAACTTCATCGCAGTGTTTGTTGACAGTCCTGCAGTGGCATAATACTTTTCTGCGCAAGACTATCTCATTCCCATAAATACAAAGCGGAATGGGCTGTTGTGAATCCTGTATTTAATTTATGTTTTAATCTTATTGGTACAAAATTGATTAGATTTGAACAAAGCCAATAACACATTTCTAACAGCTTAAGCAATAGTTTCTTTAGACTCAGCAGAAACATACTGTAACATGACATTGTTAGAAATAAAGTCTGTTAAAACAGCAGCACTGTTTGTCCAGTACATGCCTGATGGTTTGATAATAACTGCGCTTTGTCTTAGTGTGTGGAGTGCTGATAAATCGTGCTCAGCACAGACTGCCACCAGCTAGCTGCTTTACAACCCCTGCTATGGTCCCTGGGCGACCAGGGCTTTATTAATATAAAAAAATGCCAGTGGACACACCATAACAGCTCTCAGGCAAGCTGAGACCATTTCCGGTTTTCCTTGACTTAGAATGAGCCACGACCAAATCACAGCAAAATGACTTCCTGTGTGTTTTTGCCTTTGGTGTTATGACTTAGTGGTTTTTAGTAAAAGACCAAGCTCACTTTCG
Organism: Monopterus albus; assembly: GCF_001952655.1. Classification (NCBI taxonomy): domain Eukaryota; kingdom Metazoa; phylum Chordata; class Actinopteri; order Synbranchiformes; family Synbranchidae; genus Monopterus; species Monopterus albus. The sequence continues at coordinate 3,214,205 of NW_018127903.1, read as the reverse complement.
CAATTGCATTTTGATCAGACAATAATGAAAATGCATTTGCAGATGGTTCCTTCCCCCACTAGTTTTTAATGACCATCCAGCCAACAGATAACAGTGTTCAATGGATCAGTATTCCGTATTTACAATATGTAGTGTGGCTGTTGTCTGTGTGTCCTACGTCAGAATCAGTGGATACACCCATCAAACTCAGACACATACTCTATGTTTAACTACAGTTGTGTGCATGTAAGTGTGGCTTAATAAATACTTTAAGTAAACAGGAAGAGAACAGTCAGCAGACAACATGCCTTACAGCTGTATTTGTGTATAAGCATGACAAAAGTACAGGAGTGGGTGGTTATTCACGTCAACCTGGCATGCTTCTAATTGTAGTCTAGATGATAGCCATTACCTGCTCGTCTCATTTGAGCATGTCATCTGGCTTATGTGAAATAACTATCACCATATTATCACAACATCCCACAGCTGTTTGAAGTAGATAATCATAAAAGTTTAGTGTGGTTTTTAGGGTCTGATTCTTATCATGTCCTTCTCTAACATTACACATTTAGCTCCTAGTCCATTAATAGCATTAATACCACAGCAATATGGTCCAGACAGAGACATAGTCAAGGCCCATGCAGTCATGTCAGAAACACTATACATGACAAACAATGAGCTAAATTCACATCCCTAGTTTCTGGGAGCTTGACTGTCCTTAGGTGAGTTAAAGCTTTGGTGCCATTGTCCTTGTAGGTGTTTACTATTTCTGTGCTTTCCACTCAGAAGCATCACCAACTGAGACTGAAAAGGCATTGTCTTCACCCTGTGAAAGTGTGAATGGAATGTGAGGCAAAATGGGAAATGTGCATTGCATAGTGTTTTACTGCTTTTATTACTATTAAATTAGGAAGTTCAACATACATCTGGTTGTTTCAAGAGTTACTGAGGGGAGAATCTCGCTGCTAGAAAATTGCATGGATTTCATAACACAAGGCGGAACGTTTGTCGTAATGCTCAAGAAAGATTAGTTTGTAGAAATGCAGGCTTTGTAAACTGCTGTAGAACTGACATGGTCAGAAGATGAATATTTATTGCAGACTTTTTCCTACTTTTGAAGGTACTATATTTTCTCAGTTGTTTGTTGGCGCTACAGTTAATTGAATGTATCAGTACTAAAAAACAGCTCCGTCAGGGCCGGATAAGCTCGTTCTATGTAGGTCAAAGTACTAAGAAATACTGGAGGAGGTTTGCAGACAGGAAACTGAAGAAAGTCTGTGCTTTGTCAAAAGTAGCTTCATGTTATTTGCACATTCTGTGACAATAAAAAAACCTTTGAGTTAATTAGTGGCTTCCTGCTGCCCCTAGGTCTGGAAAATTCTGACACTGAAAACACAGAATGTACAGTATCTTTATATTCT
>NW_018127903.1:3181577-3212782 GCF_001952655.1 Monopterus albus | reverse complement strand
TCTCTCATTTCCCTTTTTCAAAATCATCTGATTTCTTTTCCTCTATGTGTTGTAGAGCGTGCGAGTCTGCCGAGAAACATGATTGAGAACAGCATGTTTGAAGAAGAGCCTGATATTGTGGATTTGGCCAAAGACACCACTACATCTCCAGTACGTCCTTGTCATCATATGTCATGCACGCTATGCACATCTTCATTTCAAGAACCAGCCTAGCCTAGCTCAAGAATTAGCATATCTCAAAATGTATATTTGCATCATTCTGCACATTTGACACAAGTGCTTTCATCTGTAAATCTGATGTGATCAATAAAGCGTTTATTAAATATTTGCACACTTTTGGTTCAGTATATACAGTGCACTCTTGTACATGTTTGTACTTTTTTTTTAATCTGTCAGCTGCAACTAACTATAGTCAGCATCGTATGAATTACTTCTAGCTGAAATGAGATTTTTTTTGGGATGCTGAAGATGCTTTGTCTCCACTAAATAAGTAAATAGTATGTCTCTCTCTTCAGAGTTACAGAAGGGATATTAAATGTATTTTATGTTTACAATGCACTCTCTTTTATTGTCTTCCAGTGTTCAGTTTCTGCTGTCACTCTCATGACCACCTCCAAATAGGACATCTTACCCTGTGCTAATTCATTTATCTGGAAAGGCGGTCCAATTATTACCGTTATAAAGGAAACAATGCACAGCGTAACTGGAGACTAACAGAGTGTACTGTTCTCTGCAGACATTTCCTGCTCTTGACCCAGATGAGGTGGTGTATGAGCCTCGTAGCTCACGGCTACTTGTGCGAGGCCTGGGAGAGAATGACATGGATGAAGATGAGGAGGACTGCGAGTCTTCAGCCCGTCTGCTGGGAATGTCCTTTATGAACCGTAGCTCTGCTCACAGATCCGGTTCTTCCCCTTACACCAGACGGGACCCACCCAGGTAATTTACTGGAAAAGTCAGGATTTGTGGTGTTGTGTAGTATGTTAGCATTAAAAAAAATCTTTTTCCTATGTGGCACGGCTTGTGGCATTTTTGTCTCAAAGCAATGCTGGATAAATAATCACCAGGCCCAGATGGAATCTGAGCCCACAGATTTCTGATGAGACCTCCACAGATTTTCCGCAGATTTTGAAACAAAAGTAGGAACTTGGAATAGAAGCACGTGTCGGTTGGTTAGTTGCACAGCTCTGCCTAGCACTTCTTTTTCCCTTACATAACAATTTGTGACACTTCTCATGTCAACCTTCTAGAGCTGTTCCCCACAGTAGCCTGTGTGAACAGCCCAGGTCAGTGTCTGTTAACAAAGATATTAATGTCTCCTGACAAGATTGTCTGAAAATGTTATCCCATATTCACCCTGCTCAAGATTATTTCAGGCTACCTTAATGAATTTATGTGCTTGTTTTTGATTTAAAAAAAAAAATCATTGTTAGCTAAATGAATATTTTCTTGTACATTACAAGCAAATAAATAAATCACTCTGCTGTGTTCCATAGATTCCCATCATGAATAACCACAGAAAAATGTAAAAGAAAAACATCTGCAGATTCCATTTTGACCTGCTGATCACCTAGTGTCATGTGCAAAGCTTGTGCGATTAGTATTTTTGGAAATGCAGATGTTAATGATAAATGTTGAATTCAGGTGAATGTATTGTAATTTAGTCATTTTTTTTTCAAATGTCCTGTTGAAATAAATACTGAAGAAGAGATTTTGAGATAAGACTTATTGAGCCAGTGGCTATGGATGGAAGCAATAGACGCATCGTTCCATGGCACAGATGTTACATAGAATCATCAAACCACTCGTGGCAGTGTTGGCGAACATTTCCTGAAACAGCTGCTACATTCAGAGTCCTACCAGAAACTGTGGTTACAGCTGCAGAAGAAAGAAAGCGCATATTTGCCCTTAAAGTTAGTGCACCTCAATGTAAAATGACACATCCGTAATCACTCAACAAGTCATCTCAAAATTTATGGAGCTATAATACTTGTGTGGTTTCAGTTGTATGTTCCGAACAACAAAAGTAACCATTACATGTAAACACAGTAAATAATTGTCAGACATAATTGTGCTGCCCTGCCTCACAGTATTGTAATTGAGTGTGTGAAGTGAATATCAAAAGCTGTGCCAAATACCAAACCCCTTTCACACATAGAACCTGCAGCTTCTCCAGATAAATCAGTGAGTGCAAAGAAGTGTTTTCTTTTTTGGTCTGTGTGTATATGACCACTCTGAAAAGATGAAGCTTTTTCACACAGTGGCTGTGATGGATATTAGCAGTATGTTAATGACAAATGTATGACCGTTTAATGTTTGTCATTGTCTTAGATAGAAAATTTATTCAGGCTTCCATCTCGATATGATGCAGATAACGAAAACTGCCAAAACATGTGCAGGTTAATCTGGATAGGAAAGGGCTTTAGTCCACTGAGCAGCAGAGTACTAAGCTGAAACTTTACCCAGCCTCTTCCCTCCACCACACCTCTGTCTACAGCTTCTTCATAAGCATTGCTGCTCCCTTTCATCCTTTTTGTCAAAGCGGTCAAAGTAAGCAACTCTTCCTGCCTTCAGGTCATGTTCACGGCCCTCAACCCGGAGCACGGTTGTGTGTGTGTTACTCCTGGTGATAGTGGCCTCTCTGACTATGGTACTGTACTTCTTACCTGGATGCAACTTTACCAAGGTAAGGAAAATATTAACTAGCTCTGCATAGGTTTCTTTTCTGACCATTAGCAGATAGCTAAACATGACTCTTTCAACTCATCATGTCAATATCAGATTATTTCACTGTTTAATCTCACAGTTTTACCCATTTCCCTGGCTCACCCCAAACCTTCATGCTTTTTCAGGCAGGTTGCCAAAAGCCAAATAATACCCTGGAGCCAGTGTACCCTTGGGCCACGAATGTCCATGAACTGTTTCCATGGGCTGAGTTCCGGCTGCCTCAGAGCATACATCCTCTCAGCTATGACCTCACCCTGAACCCTGACCTTGAGAGCATGACTTTCACTGGCCGCACAGTTATTAACATGTCTGTGCGTCACAATACCAAGCGCATTGTCCTGCACAGCGCTAATCTCAACATTACCAAAGCTACCTTCAAGGTGGGATTGGAATAGGATTGTGTACAGATAACTGTGTGTAATGACAGAGTTTAGATCATTTAGACTTCATTCTGTGATGTGCAAAGCCTGCTTAACTAGTTGTACAGAACTGTATACAAAGATTTCATTTGTGCCAATCAAAATAATTGATTCAGACTTTTTGCTTTCACTGTTGTCTGTCAGTTGTTAACTAATACTTTCTCTCTTCCAGTTGGGTGATAGGAAGACCAGTGTTGTGACTGTACTAGAGTACAAACCCAGACAGCAGATAGCTGTGAAGTTCTCCGAGGAGCTGAAGGAAGGCCAGTACTGTGTTTTGACCCTGGATTACTCTGCCAACCTCTCAAACACCTATGGTGGTTTCTACAAGAGCTCATATACTGATAAAGATGGAAACAAAAGGTATATTTGACTGACTGGCTGTGCTGTCACTACCTCCCAGCAGCTGAAGTATGTGGTGCAGAGTAAGGGCTTGATAAAAAGGGTGCATGGAGAGTATCATGTATTCACAGCTGATCTTGTGACCTTTGGCTCTACTCATGGCCAGACACTAATAATGCAGTGCTGTAAAGATAATTAAAAAGGAAAGTAGAGGCTGTTTTAGTGAATTTACAGCATTTATCTAATTTGATATATGTGCATGATCATGTTTCTCTCCCTCTTGTCCCCAGGGTCCTCGCTGCAACCCAGTTTGAGCCACTGGCAGCTAGAAAGGCCTTTCCTTGCTTTGACGAACCGGCTTTCAAAGCCACCTTCCTGATTAAAATCAGCAGAAAATCAAACTACATGACTCTTTCCAACATGCCTAAGGTACTGTAACATCAGGTAACACCTTTTTAAATTTACAATATGGTACTGAGTGAAACATCCTACTCACTGTGCTAAATGTCTTCATCAGTGTATTTATTCAGTTAGCAAAGTTTTTCCACTCTAACACAGAACATTTGATATAAAGGCTGACATTATTTGACAGTTCATTTTTGAGATTTCAGACTAAAACTGATATAAAACAGGAACTGATTTCGAATTACATTTGGTTTCAGTAGTGTATTTTCTAAGTACAAGTTAAACTTAAAGAATTTATCTGAACATAAAAAAATATTTTGGACACAGGGTATATTAGTGTCTTTGCTCAGCGTCACTAGATTAGCACAGATGTTGTGTGTTTAATAGCATTTGGCAAGTAACCACTGACATTATATACACTATAAAATAGAATTTCCTATTAATGGATTCAGTGGCAGGTGTATGACCTAAAAAAGTATTTTGTCTTCAATTTTGACAACATATTGTCAAGTTGCTACTGGCCAACAATGTCATGTTTATCACCTATATAGCCGCACCTTATAGTACAACAACATGTTAAGTCAGTCACTCCCTATATTTACTGTATGTTACTTCTGTTTTTGGAAAACTTGAGTCATTCCTGTTCCCACTGCGACTCGTAACCTCTGAGTGAGCGCAGTTGACAGTTGGCAGGCCATGTACCGTTATTAGCTTGCAGTGCTGTATTGTGCAGCACTCTGACAATGTGCTAAATTTGATTTAGTTTGGGGTATTCTTCCGACATTAGCTGGTAGTCATCTTGTCCTTATGCTGTGTGTTTCAGGCTACGTCTACACCACTTACCAATGGCCTCATACAGGATGAGTTTGAAAAAACTAGTGTCAACATGAGTACCTACCTTGTGGCCTTCATCATTGCTGACTTTACTCCTATCAGCAAAAATGTCTCAGACACTCTGGTAGGTCTGACATTGATCTGACTCTTTGCTTTTAATTAAGGCTCTACATGTTGGCACCAATATATTTTTACATTTAGAATTCAGTGAGGTTGTATTGTTGCTTATAAACTGCCTGGATGATATAGTGTATACATAGATCTATTTGTTTTAGGTGTCCGTGTACTCTGTGCCAGAGAAGAAAGAGTACACTGACTATGCTCTGGACACTGCCTCCAAGCTGCTGGAGTTCTACAGTGATTTCTTTGATATTGACTACCCCCTCAAAAAACTAGGTGAGTACACTTACACACACTTGCACTTCTTACAAAATCTGTACGCACATTAATTTACACCCCTCTCACTGTTCTTTCTTTTGATTCCTCTTTACACTCCTCACTCTCACTATGTGCCCTCTCTCCTTTGACAGACTTGGTAGCCATCCCGGATTTCCTGGCAGGAGCCATGGAGAACTGGGGACTGATGACTTTCAGAGAGACCAGTCTGCTGGTGGGCAACAAGTCCTCTTCTCTGGAAAAACAAGTGGTTGCCTCTATCATAGCACATGAGCTAGCTCATCAGGTACTTGTGTTTACCTTTTTGCTTGTGACAGGTACAGTGGATATGATCTAAATCCCGATGTTGTGTTGCAGTGGTTTGGAAACATGGTAACTATGAGATGGTGGAATGACTTGTGGCTCAATGAAGGCTTCGCCACTTACATGCAGTACACGTCAGTGCAGAGAGTGTTGCCCCAGCTCGACATTGTAAGTTCACACATCTGGTTCATAAATTATTTCTCTGATAATCTGAAGCAGAAAAGATTGTGTGCTTCACTGTGTACCTTTACAGTACATCCTGTGTTTGTTTGCAGGGTAATTCGTTCCTGGCAATGCGGTTCAGAGCCTTGGACAAAGACGCACTAAACTCCTCCCATGCTGTGTCAACAGAGGTTAATACGCCAGAACAGGTGGAAGAAATGTTTGACTCTGTCTCCTATGAAAAGGTACACATTTATATGCAGTAGATAAGTAGGTGCAGTGTTCATTTATTCACTTAATATCTGTCTAGTGGTTTATCTCATGGTGCAATTGTTCTACTACACCTCACTATCTGTATAACTGTAGTTAGTACTTTGTTTTGGTCCTGATCACCGAGATTTTGTGCCTCTGTCTTCCAGGGTGCATCCCTTCTCCTGATGTTAAATGCCTCGCTGCCATGGAATCAACAGTTCAAAAAGGGTATCCTTCAATACCTGAAACAGTTCAATGGATCAAACACGGACACTGAAGATCTGTGGAACAGCCTTACACAGGTGCGTGGACGCATATGTTCCTTTTTGTGCTGTTTTCATTGATTATAATGGACTGCAAACATCATTTGTTTATATCTTTAGCTAATTTTAACCCATAAGTTCGCTTTGCAGACTTTCTGCCAACTCTCTGGCTAAAATGCAGCTCTCAGCTACATTTGACTAGTTTTATTGTCATCACATAAGGGGGATCACAGAGAACTGTCTCAGGGGCTACATTATCAAGATACTCCATAAGGCAGAAAATGATTTGCGATCATGGTTAATGATAATTTATTGATTCCTTTGAGTGTTCCTCTTTTTGTTTATTGCCCTTTAAAGAGGAGTCAGAGCACAGGAGAAGGTAGATACAGATTGATTAATTACTGTCAAAAGGGTTTGCACCAAGTGCCCTAAGTTTAAGGGCGATCTGCCAACTCATTACTTCCACCTGCTGCTCCTGTCTTACTTGCACATGCTGAGTTTTGCGCAGATCATTTGGAAGCAGTTCTAAATGTCTGTTAGTATTACAAAGTTAATTAAACAAAATAAAAAAGTGGATTTTGCAGACATCAAAGACCAAGAATTCAATATGAATGTTGATATTTGGATTATATATTAAAAGACATGGTTTAGATGGAATCTATGAGTTGTGTAAACCTTTTGAGATTATTTCACTGTTTTGTTTGTGTCTGTTACATCCCTTTTCGTTTTGGATCAGGGAAATTGTAATTTTTAGAAACAAATCTTCAAAATATAGCTGCAGAGTTTCAGACTACTCCTACTAACATGCTTATATATTCATGAGGGCAATGTACATGGCATTAGACTGCACAGACTATGGATTGCTCTTACTGTTTTCAGGTTGACGTCTCGACGCTACCCCAGAATGTGTCAGAGATGATGAGCTCATGGACATCACAGAAAGGCTTCCCATTGGTCACTGTAAGCCGCAAGGGAGATCAGGTGACCCTCACACAGGAGCACTTCCTTCTCACGTCTGACAATGCCACACATACTTCCAGGTGGGTTACATTATCTCACAAACACACACATATAAAGATAATAGAAACACACCACAACCCTATCTGTACTGTGCACCCTCTTTAGGCTGTGGAATGTCCCTGTGACATATGTAAACGACAGCTGTAGCTTGGCCCCTGAGTGCAGACAGATGTTCACCCTGAAGACCAAGTCAGGTAAATCACAAACTATTAACCTCCATCAGTAACACTGTGTTTACACATTTTGTTGTGTAACGCAGCAGCAGCTTTGGTGTATCGCATCTACACAGGAGGTATTCAGGCACAGTACTAAGTGTAGGTCACCTGTGTTTTGAAAACACTTGCAGTATATTCCAATACACTGTCACTATTCCGCATGAAAATGCAGAAAACTAGACTTGAAGCATAAAAAGCCAGCTGTTACGCAGCCTGCGTAGCTTTATTGATTAAAAATAATGTAGGAGTGTATCTGTTTCGTGAGACAGACAAGTGAAAAACATGACTAAAATGCCTTCTGTGTAGCCATGCTGTAAGTCTCAATGTCTGGGGCACAGTGTGAAATGGGATTTGTGTGTGTGTGTGTGTGTGTGTGTGTGTTCAGGCACTTTTAAGCTTCCACAAACTGTGAAGTGGCTGAAGCTGAATTACAGAAACACAGGCTTCTACATCGTCCACTACGGAAGTGAGGGCTGGGACTCTCTTATAGAGGCTTTGTCCAATAATGTCAGTGTTCTTACACATGAGGACCGTGCCTCTCTCATACACAACATCTTTGCTCTCTCCAGGTATAAAAGACAAATTGAATAGTTTTTTCACCTGCATTCAGTGATACAAGAAGAAGAGGAAGAATATTTTCTAATGTCACTTCTTCTTCTTGGTCCTGCGTTGTCAACAGACTGGGGCGTGTATCCTTCCATCAAGTTCTAAACCTGTTGAACTACCTGCTCAACGAAACTGAGACTTCTCCTGTGAAAGAGGCCTTGTTACAGCTCAGTAGTATTTACAGACTGCTTGACAAAAGACAAGAGCAATATCTTGTGGCCCGCATGAAGGTAATGATCATACAGTATCTACACACTAAAGACAGTAAGAAGTGACCATCAAACACATTCATAATATTCATAATCATAAAAATCCTCAATAGTTCATGGATTAAAATAAAAGTACTCTGTTTTTTTAAAGAATAACTTTATTCTTTTATTCATTTAAAGAATTACTGTCACTAAGGTTTTGAAGAGGAGTTATCCATTAAATTCAATGGAAAAGTGTCCAAACATTTGACTGGTAGTGTACATAGAGAGCTTGGGAGAGTAACATGAACATAGCATAAAAACAATAAAGTTTAAGCTGTAAGACTTAAACATGAATAATGTTATGTCTTAATTCAGAAATACAGATCTTTAGTCCTTGAATTTTTACCAAACACAACCTTAGAATTAACCCAAATGTCCTTGAATTTAAAGTACAAGCAAATATTTCCCCATTTCTGATAACTGATATCTTCCTTATGTGCATTTATATTGTTTATTAACTGCATTATTTAAATGAATTGTTTTTCTTAAATCTTAATATCACAAAGTGCAACATAAAAAAGTTCATATCTTCAACTTGAAACCACTTCAACCCCTTGAAATTGCATATTTTTAGTGCAAAGGGCTGATTGATCATAAACTTAAAAAAAACATCTTTCATATCAGGGTTGATTTTATTTAAGCAGTCAAAATGTTGACTAGTTTTAGTTACAAATTATTGTTGAATGAAGTATGAAAAATACATGTCAGTCAATTTGTACAATTAGGGTTTGGTGTAGTGTTGTATGTGTAATAATGTCTCCTTGATTTTTTTCTTTCTTTCTTACATGTAAAAGAACTATATTCTGCTTCATTTTCATTCACTGATGGGCAACCAAACCTGGGAAGAGGAGGAGAGCATATCTAAACAGGAGTTACGGTCAGCGCTACTAGAGATGGCTTGTAGTCTGAATGAAGAAAGCTGCACTCAGAAAGCCAAAGCCATGTTCACACAGTATGTCCAGTCTAATGGGACAATACGGTACGTAAAGCAAACAAGAAACTTTGATTTTGCTTCTCGTGGTCAGGGTCACAGTGGCAACAGGGTGAGCAGGGTGGCCCAAACACATTTTTAGAGATAGAAATTGTCTTTAGCAGAACCAGAAGGGGGTTGTATTTAGATTTAATGAGTAACTGGAATCTGATGTTTAGGAAGAAAACTGAACATTTGAGCAGTTAACCTAAAATATGTTTGTATATTTATTCTGCAGTATATGTATTTTATGTATGTATTTCTGTAGCATACCAGGCGATCTGCAGAGAGTTGTATTCACTGTAGCTGCTCAGTCAGATGAGGACTGGTCAACTCTGCTCAGCATGTACAGATACTCCACCTATGATGCAGAGAAACGAAAAATGCTACAGGGCCTAGCATCCACTCAGAATGCACGACACGTAGTATGGTAAGTGTGTGTGTGGCTGCTTCTGGCCAGGATCAAGCAACTTCTTAGATGATTTGTGAAGTATACATAGTCTGAACTGGACAGTTTCATTCAGAGCCAACAGAGCAGCAACGTTTTAAATGCTACTGCATTCACTGCCATAAGTGAAATTTCATGAGTAATGAGTAACCATAACGACACATCATGCATTTTTGTTAGTACTGGATGTTCAGGGTGATTTGTATCTATCAGTGCCGACACACTGGTTGTAGAATTGGTGCTAAGGTAAAGTAGGCTATGTTAGCAGCATGGCTAAACAAAACACAACAGAAGTTCAGGGCTGGAAACTTGTATGAAGCTACTCACATTGACCCGTCACAACATGACCGTATCATACACACTTACAACACTTCCCCTGCAATCCCTCACCCTCCGACCAACGCGCCCACACAGCAGGGAGTTGTGTTTTTGCCAGACTAATGTGAACATATTGTCACACTCTGTCATACTAGACTGGATCTGTTATGTACTGGTAACACGAGACAGCTTTTGCCTCCACGAGAAATATCACATTTTAATACTGTGGCACGAGATCTTGTCACGCCCCTAGTGACAGATGATCATTTACTAAATCACCAATATATGAAAAGTGATGAAGAGGTTTTTCCTTGTCCTAACTCTGAGTCTTTTAATTTATCGACCTCATAACGTGTTTGTTCTGCAACCTGTTTGTAATAGAACAATGATTACAGGGCTGTGTAGTCACATACTGTACTGAAGTGATTATGATGGAGTGAGTGTAGTGTTCTTTATTTACTGAAATATTGTGGCCTGTCTAGGATTCTACACGCAGCTCTAAAAGGAGATATCATCCAGACGCAGGAGTTGCCTTTGGTCATCAGCACTGTGTGTAACGGTTTCGCGGGCTACTTGTTTGCCTGGGATTTTATACAGGAGAACTGGGACCGCCTCATAGAGAAGTAAGTGTTAGAATGCATTTTAAGATTATGACATAAAAAGTGAAAAGATGAAACAACATTAGTGTTTATGCATTTTTTGCTGTAGGTTCCCTCTGGGCTCCTTTGCTCTACAGGCAGTCATCAAATCTTCCACTTCCCAGTTTTCTACACAGGCACACCTTGATCAAGTATGTTTTTAATGTAAAAGAATACACTTATGCTGCAGTGTACTGTAGCTCTGCACTTGTCTGCAGAGCTACAGATGTCAGCTGATTACAAAACGTTTTTAGTGTGAAATGTGAGGTCTGAGCTGGCGAACTCCCCAATGTGTGTTTTATGTGTCGTATAGGTGCAGGGTTTCTTCTCTAGTCTGAAGGAGCGTGGCTCTCAGATGAGGAGTGTGCGGGAAGCTTTGGAAACCATCAGGCTGAACCAGCGCTGGATGGACAACAACCTGCCTACGCTGCGAAAAAGGCTCTAAACAGGCCCTCCATCAGTCCCTGCCTCTCTCTCAGGCAGCTGGGGTGTGTCATCAGGACATCAGTAATGTTTGCACTATTATGGGCCTGTCTCTTTTGACTCCCTTTATCCAGGCCAGAGTTCTAACAACCCAGAGGTTGTGCTCTACCTGGGTGGACAAGGTATTTGCTTTTCTGAGGTTTGGCCATGTGAGTTTATTTTTTAGCTCAGGGTGGCTCTCTGATTGTGTGTCTGACAGGGCGTTGTCAGATGCAAACACACACTCCTCTCACTTAATGCTGCTGACCAAACCTCTTCTCTGCAGCTCTAATATAAACTTCGTGCCTGAGCAGACAATCATGCCTCCCCCGCGTCCTTTTGCTCAGCCTGCTCTCGGGCATTTAACTGTACGAGCTGCATAATGGCCCCTTCAAATAGAGCAGGTTTGAAGAACGTTGACATTACTAATGGACGCACTGTCAGTCAGTGCTGGACTTTCTCTCTGCCAATGGGTTTCTGTAGATGCAGGTGTCAGTGATTCCTCGGTAATGAAAAGTTAAAATTAGCGGTACTAGAGATGTTAGTTTTCTAAATTTCCCATTATAAACAGAAACAGTCTGTGCTTTAACTATTCATGCAACATGAAGCATATAAATCATGGTTTGGCTAGAAGACTGGCCGATTGATTGCTCAGATTGCCAAACTTGTGTTGGCATTAATTGAATGTACTGACAAACCTTGCCACTGTGTACAGTAGATGGCATCCTGCACAGCGATGCAGGTGCAAATCAACAAGCAGTGTGTCATAGATTAGCACAGGCAGTGCACACTGGAGCCGGTTGTTCTCGCTGTCTTTCTCTATCAGTCATAAGAACAGTTTAGTTCTGGTCAGCACGTTTTACTTTGCTTGTTTGCGGTGCAATCATTGTATACACTCATTCTTTAACTCCATATGCTTTTAAACTTGTAAGTATAAATGTAAATATGTGACTTTTCCCTGCAATGTTGGATGTACAGTTTGACACATTTTGACTTTTAAAGATTTTTAGATTTTCTTTCTGGTGTGTGTGTGTGTGTGTGTGTGTGTGTACACTGTACATACAGTATGCAGTTAAAAGATCAAATTATACATAGAGTTGATCAGCGTTCTTAATCAAATATGTTTTATTTCCTGATTTTGGCCAACACAAGGAGTTTTTATTTTTTGGCCACTGAATGTTCATGTTTAAGGACTGATGTGCATACTGAATCTAAAGAATGTATAGTACAACATCGGTACTGGGGATGACTAATCTGACCAGTAAGCTTTTGCTCATCAATCAAGTGAACTCACAGAAGAGTCCGAGTTAGTCAGCTGTTAAGTGTCTTTATATGTTTCTTAGTATCTTTTGATCCAGGATGTTAAGTAAAGTTGTCCATTCATCCTGAGCTTTATTTAAAGTGCTATTTTTCACCCCATCATTGTTACAATATCCATGATAAGTGATCTCTAACAGATATAGTGAATTTTCCATGGAAATCCTGGTTACCTTCTTCAGGCTTGTCTCCTGTGCATTTGGTTTTGACATTTTCATCCTCTAAAGCCCATTTGTTCCATTTATGTGAGCAGGAATTTTGAAGTTCATAAAACAAAAGAATACCAGTGAGATCTATCTAGGTTCACTCACCAATAACCATACCTCCAGCTTGGTCATGTGTTTCAGTGAACACAATTCGCTGGGCATTATACATGTAGGTCATGTCCTTGTGCAACTCAGCATTAGAGTGACTCCTACTGGTTTGTTGGGGTGGCTGCACAGGATCAGTGACTCTTAATCTCGGCACATTATTTTTTGATGAAGCTGAAAACGGAAACGCAGAGTGACACCATGAGTACTGGAGGCAGCATATGCATCCTTCCCAGGTTAACAGTGGGGGTTAGCAGTGTTATCACAATACAGAGGCTTGGGCATTCTGTTTAAATAAATCACTTACAACTGCAACTTAAACTACCTGCAGATTGTCAGTAGTATTGCCAAATTATTCCATGGGATTCATGATAGTTCCACAGTCTGATGATGTGTTGAATATACCTCTACATGTCCTAAACATTTAAATCCTGGCTCAGTCTGGTTATGCAGCTCTACTGAGATGATGGTACTCTGAGTTCCTGTTATATTTTTGTTAAAAAAGAAATAACTAGTCCATGTGAAATCTGTTGCAATATTCATTCTTAGTCAAAGCTGTTAAATCAGTGAAGGGAGGACTGTAGTGGAGTAAACTTGATCAGATTGTCTCACACTGGGATGAAATGCTGTAAATGCTTTTGTGTCACTCTTCATGTAAACCAAATATAAAAGTTGTTTTCTTAGAAATGTTGGATTTTCTTTTTCTCAGATAGACAACTCATCACGTACCTAAATTCAAAATAGCTTGTGGTGGTTTTCTGTCACTGATAATGCAAAACTGAGTCCTTTACAAATTATGTTAAAATGGTTTGTTGAAATGCAGCTGCAGCTAAATTCCTTTCAGTGGCATTGATGTTGAAATGGTTGATGTTTCTGATGTGTTTTTTTTTGTTTGTTTTGTTTTTTTAAGAGCCCAGCCATGGTGAATTTTAGTATTAAAAAATCTACATGACGTCCAACAGATGAGGGAAACTTAACCATTAGAGAAAGGAAAGTCTAAACAAGGTGTAAATTCAGTTCTGGATGTTTCCTAAAGCAGACACGTTCCCTTATTAGTGGAAAATAACATGCTACTGCCTAGACCACCCGGTCAATCCAAATAGCATTAAAAAAGTTAAATAAAAGGCCAAAGCACTACTAAAAAAATTATAGGTAAAACTAAGATTTTCAGGAATGACTGGATACTGGGAGGATGCTGTCTAAACACAATGGTTTACTTCTACCATTAATGCCTCTTGCATGATTCTTCTCAGTTGTACCACCAGAGGTCTTTGTAGCTCTGCTGGAAACTTGTATAGTGGCTCTCACTCGTGTTCTTGAAGTTGAAAGATATTGTACTTCTTAAAAGATGAATGTAAGTGACTTGAAAAGATTTATTTAGACACTGGGGATATTATGGAAGATGATCCTTTAAAATTTTTTTATCCTAAAACTAAATACAGCCTTTAACTATAAAAGGACCTTTTCATTTTAAACAACTGCAGGCTTTTGTGCATTTTAACCCACTGTTCCCTCGGTGTGTGTGTGTGTGTTTTAGAAAGTGTGTTTTGTGCCTTGCAGACTTGTTTTGGCAGAGGGCCATGCAGCTGGAAGACATCATACAGGCTGTATTTTCTCCCTTCATACTTTCTTTCTTGGCCAAACAACACAAGGTATAAACACAATTGACTCCTTTGTACTGAAATCCAGACTGGGTGTAATTAATGACCAAGCTGAATGCTATATGAGACCTGACAGACATCACAGCAATTTGTTTGCTGCTGTCGCATTTTCAACAGTGTCAGCTCCTTTAGACTTAGACCTTTTTAGAGCAAAGGTCTGTATGACCTTTGCTGTGGTATTTCTTCTATTTAGTTGTATATTATATATGTTATTTGTAATAGTGGCAGTGTGGTTAGCAAGAAGGTTCCAGGTTCAAGCCTGGGCCAACCTGGGGCCTTTCAGAGTGGAGTTTGCATGTTCTCCCTGTGCCTGCGTGGGTTCTCTCCGGGTACTCCGGCTTCCTCCCACAGTCCAAAAGGTTGACTGGCGACTCTAACTTGCCTGTAGGAGTGAGTGTGAGTGTGTGTGGTTGTTGGTCTACATGTCAGCTCTGTGATATAATGGTAACCTGTCCAGGGTCAACAGCATGGCTCTAGGGATGGCTGTGCTGGTTTGCTGATCTGTTGTTCCACCATTTTGGACTGAAATTACCGCAGCCATTAGATAGATTGACATGGAATTTTGCACAGATATTTATGGCCCCATTAGGACTAAACATATCTGATATTACCTTTAATGCCAGGAGAAGTGTGTCAACAACAATCAATTGACACATATATTCACTGTCCCTTCAGGATAAATTGTAATAAATCTGGTGAAGATTATGCAATCTTTGCTTTGCACCAGCATGTTGTTGTGTGCATATTAGCATGGTTGTAAGTTCTTAGCTTTGTTTCAATTTCCCTCTTTCCATCTAAATACAACCTGCAAAGCAGTCTGCAAGGACCGGTGTAAAAAAGCAGCACCATTTCATCACATGATAAAAAGCAAAACATAAGATAAAACGTATGCTTTGTGGGTCATGGATGGTTTCTACAAGACGGAAGTATTGACCAGTGGTAATGTGTATGTGTTTTGCATCTGTGAGTAACAGTTGGTGCTGGCAGACCTTAAAACAGTGACATTCCTGATGTCATGGTACTGCACAGGAAAGTATAAAAGCTGGGGATATTGACAAGCTGAAGATATGTCACATGACTGAATAATACTCATAATTTTACTTAATGAAGATGTGACTGAATAATACTCATAATTTTACTTCTATGTGAGAACCTACTGATGTTGTAAGTAGGTGTGTCCTGTTACAGAGGTGGAAAAGGTACTTACTGAATGTATTTTGTCACTACTGCAAAGGAGTAATGCTTCATTAGAAAGTGTCATGCATTTAAAATAAAAGTGCTGAATCATTCAAAGTGTGCTGCATTGGCAAAACTATGACTTACTGTGAAGTATTAATGCATCATTGCATACAGTAAATGTATGTTGACATACATTAAGCATTCTTTTTCAGTTTTGTAAGGATAAACAAGTCAAAATTAGCCTAGAAGTCTACTTTTCTGTCACACCTAGCCAGATGTTAAAATGCCTCCCTAGACAGTTTAATTTGACAGATATAATTATTTAATAAGGCATCAGCATTTATGGACTCATGAAAATGGTTTGCACATAAATATGCAAACAAAAACTATGAACTGCACCTCTCAGGTGAATGTTATTTTCCCCATTTGCAAACACATTAATTAAACTAAATCTACACATAGACCCATTAAACATAAAATGTCCCTCTCAAGTCTTACTGAGATTAAATACTCTTACTTTAGAATAGGACCATTAGTTTGGAACTAAAGTTGAGTGTAGTACATGAGTTAACAAACTTATTCTACTCCATCACTATTTGGACACTTTGTTGTAGATTTAGTTTGAATGGTTAAAGCAGCCACTTTTGTCCAATAGTCTATACTCATTAACCCTGTTTTATGTCATTGAGTGTGCAGCTGCAGGTTCAAGCTCGTTTGGGAATAGCACTCCTATGCTACGAAGACGCTGAATATCACGGCAAGGAAAGTTTATTTATATAGCACATTTTCATACGCAATGCAGTGCTTCACACAATACACACAGATGGATAAAACATTAAAGTTCATACAAAATACATAAAACATTAGAATGCAAATTAGATAAAACATTAAATATTACTTAAAAGCAACAATTACACGACAGCACATTTAGCAACATCCATGAGTAGATACCTAGTATTTCAAGTATAGCTGTGGCAGACTGTGGATTCTCACTGTTCTCATTTTACTTTGTACCCCTTTACTTCAGTCTTCCCAAGACAAGCCTCTGAGTACTTTTACATCAGAGGTGGGTGTATTTTGTCCCCAGAATTAGAAACACCAGTGTCTCCACAGTCAGCTAAACAGTCCTAAAAGTTTTTAGAATAGCTGTGGCAAACTGTTGATTCTCACTGTTCCCAATATACTTGTAACCTTTACCTTAGTCTTTTCAGCGCTAGACTCAGAGTATTTTAATATCGGAGGTGGATGCATTTTTCTTCCAGGAATTGTCACAAGTTGCACACACCCGCTCATTAAATCAGTCAATCACTATTGGCCCTATTCAGTCAGCTTCTGTGGGAAACCCAAGAACCATTTGAACTATTTACCTGTCCTGGTTTAATGATGATTTATTGTTTATGATTGTTGGCACATTACATAGGTCGTTGACTGTGTGCGTGCGTGGGTGTGTATTACTTATGTAAGAATCGGTGTGTAATTAATCTCTCTGCCACTTAAACACTGTTGGGAAGGGCACTGGCAATTTCATTCTATTTTTAATACAGTGTCAGCCAATAGGGCAGCACACGGTGGCACAGTGGTTAGCGCCGTTGCCTCACAGCTAGAAGGTTCTGGGTTCGGGCCCCACCTGGGACCTTTCTGTGTGGAGTTTGCATGTTCTCTCCGTGCTTGTGTGGGTTCTCTCCGGGTACTCCGGCTTCCTCCCACAGTCCAAAGACATGCTCAGTCTGGTTATGCAGCATTAGACTTGATTGGTGTCTCTAAATTGCCCATAGGAGTGTGTGTGTGGTTGTTCGTCTATGTGTTAGCCCTGCGATGGATTGGCGACCTGTCCAGGGTGTACCCCGCCTTCGCCCGATTGCTGGCCAGGATTGGCTTCGCCCCCCCCCGTGACCCCGCTCAGGGACTAAGCGCTAGAAAATGAATGAATGAATGTCAGCCAATAAAGGTTTCTTTTCTAGTTCAAATGGCTGTTGCAGAACTATGCAGGCCTGCAGCTGCTTAGTTCTGCAACATCTAATCGTGAGAAAAGTCTTTGAATGGTGAAATGGGCAGCAGGTGAGCTGTATGACAGTCAGCTGATGAAAGAGACTAAAAGCCCAACTGGGACTTGTTTTCAGACTTTCCCCTTTTTCGTTTTCTGCTGTCATCAAATGGTGACATTAGACCAACAATGTGAACGTGAGTGCATGCAATACAATTAATGCATATAATCATAGTAGGATAGCAAGGGAGGGTAGAAAGGTGCTTAATATGTTGTGATATGTCTTCTGATATTTCATGGCATCATAAGAACTAATGTGACTGAACAGGGATAAGAATGACAGCCATTTTGATAACTGCAAGCAAACAGGGGGCCTGGGCTCTCCTATTGCCACTGGGTATATTTAACTGCTTGGTGGTCTCTAGTCAACAGGATGGCCTTTGCTTATGCCTATGCTTCACATTATTGGGCATGCATTCTAGGATCGGTTTGATTTGGTGTACCATCCCTTAGTTATAGGCCTAGGCTGAGGATTGTGTCATGGTGCGGAGCTCCTCTCCTCACTGCCCCATTTTATTTTTACATGTCTTCATTATGTGTCATTAACTTTTATGTCTTCTCTCTCCCATAGTGTGTCCTCTCTCTCCCTGTACCTTTCTGCACATAGCCCTGGCTCTGGAGCTCTAGGTTTCTGATGAGCAGTCACGGTCACATCAACCTGCCCAGTGCTTGATTGTTTGTTGTTGTGTTTGTTGTGTCTTGTTGCTGTCATACTCTTTGCCATTTTAAATAATGTGCACAGCTCCTCTCTGCTGTCCCATTCTGATGGGGAGAGTGTGTGTGTGTGTGTGTGTGTGTGTGTGTGTGTGTGTGTGTGTGTGTGTGTGTGCATTTTACCTTGCCATAAGGCACTGAGTCAGCAGGGAACTGTTTTGTAGCCTTAGCTCCATTGCTCTTGTTTCTCAGAAAATACACAATGACTGTACCAGAGTACTCATCGGTAAATGCAATGATATATTTACACCCTTCAATGGACTCGGACTCTATCGACCCTGCTAGGTCAGTGTGTATCAACTCAAGTGGCTTTTTAGCTCTGTCATCAGGGATTCTGTTTCTCGTTTGAGTGAACTTGCCCTTTAAACATGCCTCACAGGTAGGTTCCTGTGTAGTGTGTTTGATACACGTTCCAGTTTCAGTACATCAGCAAAGTTCCAGTGTCCTAACACCTCATGTCAAGATTTTAGGTTGGTACACTATTCTATCTTAAATGTCTTATCATCCCAGCTCACTTCTGCCTTGATGAAAGTTTACCTCCACTCCATTTGCAGTTTTCACTGAGAAGATCTGTTGGCACTAGCTTGGGATGAGGAAGGCATTCTTCAGGTTTGTCTTCACCACGTTCTCCTCACTGTTGATCAGGTCGATGTAGGCATTTCCTCTTTTTACTACAACTCTGCTCTGTCTCGATCCATCGGCCAGCTCCAAGATGTGGCCCTAGTGCCTGAAGCTCTGATCCAGGGTCGGCCTGTGGCATAGGCAGTATAGGCAAATGCTAAGGGCACCGTACATCCAGGGGGCGCCAGAAATGGAGGAAGAAAAAAAGTGTAACTTCCACTATTCTTAAAACTAGACCTCAGAAAAGAATAAGCCCATCACATTAATTTAACTGCATAGCAGCAAAGCCTACTTAATAATAATAATTCTTTAGTCACCTCAGCACCATGTCTCAGGAGAACTCTCACTGATTCGAGGTGCCCGAGTGACACGGCCAGGTGCAAAGGGGTCCGACCTCTGGGATCCACAGCCTCAATGTCATTCTGAGAAAATCAGTGAGAAATCCACACATTTCCTGGGCACTTTTATTTGTGTAATATAATCTAGGCACCTGGTTAGACTAAAGAGAACAAAGAGCTTACTGTACTAACCTCACTTGTAACTGAGGGCATTGCAATTGTGCATCATAGTTTTACACATTTTAATTTAGCTAATTACTCAGTGATAGAGAACTGCAGTAGTCATTACACTAACAACACTGAGCAGCAGGTCTGGTCCTCATATGAGTCATGCGAATGTGTTATTGAATAGTAACAGTCAGAGCAAATTGATAGTAATTTTACTGAAACAATACACAATATTAACTGTGATGGAAAAACATCAGGTTAGAGATGCCTCTGAAAAAAGTGAACTTGTTAGATTAGTCTGGGCATGTGTGGCAGAAATGAAACTGAAGGTGACCAGGATTCTAAACAAGTAGGAGTTTTTTTATTATTATTATTGTAGCGTCCCACAGGACACAAGGAAGAAACCGTGAGTGCCGACGCATAGTCGCTTTTTTATTAACTCCACACAACCGGTTACTGTTGGCCCTAACCACGCCAAAACAACAGCCCAACAACAATAAGAAAAAGAAACAACCTGCTAACACCCTCTATAGCTCAAATCCCCCCCACACTTCTCTCCCTCCCGCTCTCACACCTCTTAACCCCTGAAGCTCCACACCCATCAAGGAACCATAACAATTTAGAACATCATAACATGCCAAGTGAAGGATCACTACAGTATATTATCCTGGAGTTTACTCATTCTTTGCAATGCATTCTGCTAATTAGCATTTCACTGTAATAACAATAAAATTGAAATTGTTACTAATATGATGATGGTGTAGTTTTTAAGTTACAGCAGTACCAAAAACAGCACTAGAGGTCTTTGTAAGATCATCTTTTTATTCTTATTTAAATCCTTGTATTTTTTTGTGCCTACTCGTTTCTTTAATTAAGTATTTTGAATGTGCAATTGCTTTATTTAAATAAAAGAATGTCCAAGACAAAGCTATTACGTTTCTTATGAGTATATACACTAGCAGTGGAATTTACTGCGATGCAACGGGGCGCCACCTGAAATCTTGCCTAGGACGCCAAATTGGTTAGGGCCGGGCCTGCTCTAATCAAAGCGTTAGAAGCGGGATTCATCATTCAGGATGCGTGAAGTGGCGCCTGTGTCCACAATGAGGCCAGTCAGTTTCAAGTTCTGGTTGCTGCCCTCGCTTGCTCTGAAAGCGTAGGACTCCTCCTCCTCTTCCTCTTACTCACTGGCGCACTCACAATCTATGTCAGCTGCACGCTTCACTGTGTCTTTGTGCCTCAGAGTGGTGGGAAGTGTGTAGATCCAAGAAGGGGTGCCTTGCCGCTTCCTCTCCTTTGCTGACCTGATTGGACACACCTTTGCACGATGACCTTGCTGTCCACAAGCATAACATTTTCCAACAAACTTTTCTTTTTGTTTTAATTTTGGTGCTGTCTCCTTGCAGCTAGTTACTGCCATCATCCCATCTGCACAGGTCAGGGCACAGTACTGCTCGGTGCATTCGAAAGTCTTTAGCTTAGCTTCAAGTTCACAATAGCTTAGTTCTTCATTAGCTTCAGTGATGTGTACCGTGAACAGGTGATATTCGTCTTTCAGACCTTTCAGCATCATAGTGATTAATAAGCTTTCACTCAATATTTCTTTGGTTCTTCTTAATGCTGCAATAATATTCTCTGCTCTGACCAGGTAGTCTGTGATGCTTTCTGAGTTGGCCTTTACCATGTTAGTGACTTCTGTGTAGAGGCTTTCTATGCGGGGCTTCTTCTGCAACATAAAATGGCACTCCTTAGTGAGTGAAAACTGTGGTGGTGCTCTAAATGTGGACCATCCTCTCCAGTAAGGACTGATGGGCGATTTATGTTTATCTCAGGTTTATCTCAGAAATAAATTGGTCATATGATTTCCCTGGTCTTTTGCGGGCTATGGGGTGTAACCAATGCCTCCAGGTACCTTCTGGCTCTGATCAAGAGGTCATTTTACCTGCAGCAGCTGCCTTGGTGACAGCTGGTTGACCACCAATTGGAGGGAGTATGACACTACCTTGGGTGCTCAGGCACTTTGAGCTGCTGTTTTACCCTTCAACCACCAGGGACTATCACAGCCTGAAGAGCTGAATGAAGACCTATGACCAAGCCAAGTGTAAAATGTTACGGCATGGGGAAGAGACACTGTGATCATTGGTGATTTTTGTGGAATATCTTGCTGGATTTATTCTTCACTACCTGAAGGATTTATTTTATTCTCCACCGACTATGGATTTAATTTGTTTTTACTACTTGAGGGACTTAATTAGCGAGGTTAAGTTTTATTTAAAACTACGCATGCTGCATGTGTTTGTTTGTTTGTTTTTTTAGTTAAAAGGTGTTTATAAAAATAATATATTTTTAATATGAATTTAATATTTAATTTCCAACGAATGATCCATAGGTCATAAAACCATCAATCATAGCCACTGTGCAGTAGAGGTGTGAAAACTACAGTTGATGTACCCATTAAGGTACTGCTGGGAAATTATAAAATTTGATAGCAATTTGATGCACCCCTGAGAATTACAGTGGAGGTCCAAAAACCTAACAGCTAAAGGTGAGAAAGTATGAGGAAGAGGAAGGGTGAGGTTCGAAAGGTAACATTAAAGGTGTGGAAAACCAGGCGCGACTTAGGGGTCATAAATCATCTGGCACTCCTAGTTTGACAGGTAGTGCCTTTTATATCGCTCTATTATGAAGCAACCAAAGTTGCAATTTTTATATTTTTGATTGCTCATTGCCAGCAAGATCTTACCCTGCTTGCACCTGTGAGGTGCAGAATACAACTTGAAGTGTTAATGGTAAAATCACTTAATAGACTTGAGGCCCAAACTATTTATCTACAACATTTCTTGACCAATGTTGAAGATCCTCCATCTGGCCTCAGAAAACATTTTACTTTTGTTTTAAGCAGCTAAATCTTAAACCATTAGTATTATTGCTTTTCTGAATTACTTTTGAATGTAAAAGTAAAAGACATAGGTGCTATATATTCAGACTTCCTCAAGATTATCAGTCAATCCTACCTCAGGAACCTTGGACCCTTAGCAGCCAATGAAGAGGGAGAAAAATACCAAACAGGCAAAGCCAATGGGGTAGACACAGCTGAAATATAAAAAGCTGGGGGTTATAAGAGATGGCTGGAAGTTCATTCTTGTCCAGTCCCTACAGGTGTCTGTCATAGATCCTAAATCTAAATTATAATACAAGCTATGACCATACTAAAGAAACAGCTCCCAGGTGGTAGGTCTTAAACCCATGAGTCTTCAGAACAGAGGACTGTGGAAAGCGCTACACTTGACTAATTAAAGCAGACTTCCACATACAAACAAATAAAACTCAGTGCACTGGCTGAGACACTACCTCACATTACACATGACCTAGAAGTTTCCCTACTGATGAAACTTAGCATTCCTTAAACTCTGACGGAGACATCTATTGGAATCATGAGTTGAAAATTTCCACCACACTGCCTGAGATGCCATAAAGTCACCTTCTCCTGACTTCATCTATAATAGAAACTGTGGACCAGGAGGTAGAGCTGTCCCCCTAACCAGAGGTTCGGTTATTAAATTCCTGTTTTCCCCAGTTCACATGTCAGCGTGTCCTTGGGCAAGACACTGAACCCCAAGTTGCTCCTGATGGCCACAGTTGCACCTTGCAGCGACAGTGCCACCATGGCTGCCTTGTCTCTGTACCAGAGACAAATTTCTTGTGTGTGAAACATACTTGGCCAGTACAAGTGATTACCATTAAAAGTTTTAGGTATGTTGTTTGCAGATATATAAGAAGTTCCCCTCAGAAAAGAATAACTGATCATAGCAACATGATAGAGTTCACAGATAATTGTTAATTATTTAAATTAACTACTTTGAGAAAACACTAAATAAATAACCATGGACGTGACTGGTTGTTAAAGTTTAGTAAGAAATATACCACACATGAACAAAGTTTTACAGAGAAAAAAAATCTGCTACAAGTAATCAGATTATCAAGTATCATTTATTTTCTCATATTTACATATATACTTATGCGCATTCTTCAAAAAGTAGCTTCCATTAGCATAACATCTGTCTGTCTTTCGCTCTCTCTGTTTTTGCTGACATATGGTACTAAACATAACTAGTAAAAGTGACCTCCGGTACGGCACTATGTCCCATTTCTTCTTCCGTCTGCTTTTGTTCTACCCTAGGTGCTGGGTCTTCCACATGTGTCTCTTCCTCGTTACCCTTTGATTCCTCACTTTCTAATCTCCCTTGTTCTATTCTTTCAATCTCAAGCCTTAGTTGCTCTTTCTCATTTAGTATTTCTATGGCTTTCTGCCGCTCCTCCTGTTCTTTCCTCTCTTTCTCAGCCATTTTCTCCTGCTTCTTCAACTTCCAGAAGTATGCCAGGTTTTTCTCAGGGTAGGTCACTTTGGCTAGTGGTAGCTTGAAGATCTTATTGGTCCCGATTGTTAAAAGGAGGAAAGTGAGGGCAGAGAGACAGAAAGGCCAGGTGCAGGCTGGCAGACTGAACTGTAGAAGAAAAATACACTATGTTATACTTAGTATTTTGTGTTTATTACGGGCTGATATATGAATTGAAGTGAGAGAAAATACGTATACCTACCGTTGACATGATATTGGAAATGGCTGAGCTGAGGTATGCACAGAAAAAAGCTGCAGAGGAGAAGAAGAGAGGTGTGGTGAAATGACATGCATGTTTATTCTGGGATAAGTGTTTTCACAAAATGCAAATATGTGGTCCCTCTCTGCCAGTGTTGCACATGGTTACATGTCATGTGGCCATCTTGTGTATATGTGCATTTCCAGATGGTGTGTTTATCATTCAGGTGTCTACTCACCACAGGTAATGGCGAGCAGGTGCGCCTGCCATGTGAGAACATAAAACATGCCTCCGATGGCAATGCAGGCTAGCACACAGTTATATCCCCAAAGGCCAAAGTAAATGTCACCAAAAGGAGCTGCCAGAGCCAGGCCTGCAGAACAAGCAAAAACCTCAGTTTAAGGTTGGTTAACCAGGTTATCTTTGCATGTTTTAATGGATATTTTTGTGGTTATATTAGAACACATGAATTGATTGCAGCTGGAATTAACTCTGTAAACGTAAGGATGCAAAAATAAGATGCACTGTTTATTGACTACTTTTGCAGTTGTTCATTTCACACGCTTCCTATATGGGAAGTGTGCTGACCAAGGTATTGTTTGCTCCCCTCACCTGAAACCATTCCCACTGTAGATCCAATGATAGCATGAGCACAGGTGATAGGGGAAGAGATGAAGAGCGAGATGATGAAGATTCCTCCCGTCCAAGGGTTATCACAGCCATACACCTGGCCTATTCCCACAGGTATTGACTTGAACAGCTAAAGAGGTACACACAGAAAACCATATTTGTAGGTGCACTACGAAGTATAATGTACACTTAGACAACATAGAAATGGATTTATTAACATCCCCCTGACTGAGCTTTGGTGCACCTGTACAAAGCAACTTATACTTAGGCTTTTAAGGCAATATACAGTAGCTAAGCTGCACAAAGATCTATTAGCCATAGTAACTGAAACCTAGGCTTGTAAAATTTAAGGTTTGCTCCTTCAGAAAATTTGTACAGACATATCGTGGTCTGTTTCTGACCTTGGCTACATCGATTTCAGCCCAGGTGATATTGGGCATCTCTGAGCGAGGCTTAAAAAGGACTTGGGGAAAGTAGTTGTTGTAGTGGCCGGTGGCGACCATGTGGAGACACACGAGGATGTTAAAGGGCAGGGTGAACACTGGCAGATCCCAGCGACTGTTGATAGAAGCCAAAGCACTGGACACAATTGGGCTGAAACACAATGATACAACACTATCAGTGTTAGATTTTAGTCACCTTTAACTCAATCACATTCACAGTAGGTTCTGCACATTTCCTACTCTTGTTATTAAAGTATTATTATATATTTATACCAGCCAACACCAGAGATGCCAACATGGGGCAGGACTGTGATACTGTCAGACTCATTCTTTCCACTTATCCAACATAATTAAATCATTATTATGCTTTATGGCCGACTGAATCGACAATTTCTGACTGAGAAAAGGTTAATGAAGTCTGGATCTAGAAGCACTGTTTTTCTTTCAATTGTAATATAAATGAATGAATAAATTCATTATATACTGACATTAGACATGTTAGCCTTTAGTCCTTGTATAGTAAACTGATCAGTTTTCTACCTTTCATTTCACAGTTACTTAGTGTATCTGCTTACCACATCATGGACATGAAGATGTTGGGTAGCAGAAGCCACCAGTACCATTCTCCTGCAGTGGAGAAGACAGCCATCAGCAGACCCACCAGGATGCCATTGTATCCGTACAGCCCTGCAGCTATTGCATCCCTGAAGGAAAGTAATTAGACAGAATGAATTCATATTTTCCTGTTGTACAATACAGTGTATGTGACTTCTTTCTATATAATTAATCTAATTATGAGTATTCCAACCTGTTCTGTTGTAGAATCAGGGCAGAAATTGTAGCAAAGAGTGTGCCCATAAAGCCATTGAGTGCCCACCAGTAGTTCTGCAGGATGAGGCCTGCAAAAATAATGAGCCCACTCAAAGGGTTGTTGACAAACATGACCTGGGCAGCTCCACGCAAAACCCAGTCCAGCAGCTGCAGCAAGAAGACCTGTTCTGGAAGATGGAAAGAGAGAGAACGAGTGAACAGAGGGACTGTTGGCATCTTCCCAGGGCTGCTTAATGAGCTGTGACTCTTGTGCAGACTCAAGTCTTTTTAGGCTCACATTTGTGCAGCCAGGGGCACGAAGAAAGACTGTGAAGACACAGTGAGAAGCAGAAGCCTGGGACACAGAGATAATCAGTGGCTGAGGGAACATCTGTGTCACCACGTGACTGTCCATAGTGACAGAAGCCATGACTTATCTTTTCATAGACCCTTCAACTGTAATAACGTCATGTAGAGTGCCTATAAAAAGTATTCACCCCTTGGGTGTTTTACCCTTTTATTGATTTTATAAATCAGTCATGGTCAATATAATTTGGCTTTTGTGACTAAAAAACAAAAATGAAAAAACCTCTTTAATGTCAAAGTGTAAACAGGTTTCTACAAAGTAATGTCAATTAAATAAAAATATGTAATGGGAAATAAGTGATTGCATAAATATTCACCCCCTTTAAAATGACTGACCTAATTCAACAGAGGTCCAGCCAGTTGGTGCTAGTAGTCTCACAATTAGAGAAATGGGGATCACCTGAGTGCAGTGAATGTTTTTCAAGTGATTGTAGTATAAAGACACCTGTGTCTCAAAGGTCCAGTCACTGGTTAATCAGGCTACCATTACACCATGAAGTTAAAAGAACATTCCAAGCAACTTGGAGAAAAGGTTATTGAAAAGTATAAGTCAAGGGATGGATACAAAAAATGTCCAATGCACTGAACATCCCCTGGAGTTCACTTAAGTCCATCATTAAGAAATGGAAGGAATATGGCACATGTCTAAATCTGCCTAGATCAGGCCGTCCTCACAGAGTGACCATGAGACTCTGCATACAACAACTGTTGCCGGGGTTCTTCACCAGTCAAAGCTTTATGGGAGACTGGCAAAGAGAAAGTCACTGTTGAAGAAAACTCCAGCTGCCTGGGTTCTTCACCAGTCAAAGCTTTATGGGAAAGTGGCAAAGAGAAAGCCACTGTTGAAGAAACCCCATATTAAATCTCGACTCGAGTTCGCCAAAGGGCAAGTGGGAGACTCCGTGGTCAAGTGGAAGAAAATTCTTTGGTCTGATGAGACCAAAATGGTGCTTTCTGGCCATCAGACAAGACGCTATGTTTGACAGACACCAAACACTGCATGTCACAACAAACATGCCATCCTCACTGTGAAGCACGGTGGTGGCAGCGTCATGCTGTGGGGATCATTCTCAGTAGCCAGCCCTGCAAGGCTTGTAAAGGTTGAGGGTAAAATGAATGCAACAAAATATAGGAAACTCCTTCCACAATTGATTGATTGATTTATTCTTTCAAGCATGTAAAGATAGTCGACATGTCAACACATAATTTCACACATATCCACAAATGCTAATCCATTATCAATTTGCTTATACCTAGTACATGCTTGAATGGAGTAGGAAGAAGTTAGACTTATCCAGTCCTACCCCATAACATCATCTTACCATCATTGGTTTGCAAGCAGTATCTCTACATAGATAATTTTGTTCTACACCACACAAATAATATACTAAAAAATTATTACAGATTGTTAACATTCTTACATAATTACATTCTTAGATAATTGTCTTCTACACCACACAAGTAATATACTAAAGAATTATTACATAGTGTTAACATTCTTACACCACACCCACAATGTTCCATCTAATTAATCATTAAACCTGTTCTTGCATATATCTTGATTGACACATACCTATATATTTATGTTTAAACTCGTCTATTCTATTACTATTTTTTATGTCCACACTTAAATTATTCCATAGTTTTACCCCATTTATGGAAATACAGAATATTTTTTTGGTTGTACGTATAGCATGAATTTTAAAATTTAACTGACCCCTTAAATTGTATCCCCCTTCCCTTTCATTAAATTGAGTTTGAATTCCACCAGGTAATAAATTGTTCCTGGCTTTATACATAAACACAGCAGTCTTGTATCAAAAAATTTTAACAATTTAGACTGTATGAAAGCTACATTGGTGTGATCCCTATAACAACACAATCTTTTTCAGTCTGCACAAGAACTATGGTTTGATATTCTAGAACAGTGCGTGTTTTCCCCAACCAAAAACCATGATAATAGGGATATAAAACAGAAAATCAGGAAGAGACAAGAACTTTTTAAGTCAGGGGACCAAGCAGAATACAGGAAAGCCTGGTACGAGCTACAGAAGTCCATCAGAGCTGCAAAAAGAGCATACTTCCAAAAACTGGAGAGCTACTATATGAATAACAACACAGTATGTGGCAGGGAATCCAGGCAGTCACAAACTAAGGAACAAATCAACAAACGCAGTCTCCAATGACATCACCCTCCTGGACCACCTCAACAAGTTCTATGTGAGGTTT
Organism: Monopterus albus; assembly: GCF_001952655.1. Lineage (NCBI taxonomy): Eukaryota > Metazoa > Chordata > Actinopteri > Synbranchiformes > Synbranchidae > Monopterus > Monopterus albus. Next base: position 3,184,324 of record NW_018127903.1, on the reverse strand, counting down.
AACAGGATGAACACAGACACCCCCTCAAAATCCCCGTGACCCGGGGGACACTACTTTTCGGTTGACACATACACAGGTCCTGAAGGCGCTGAAACAGGTAAACCCCCATAAGGCGCGGGAGCTCACAATCAGCACAGGCTCACCGCAGGGCTACAGTGTATCGCCCTTTATATCATTTAAAATTACTAGTGCTTTCACAGATATGCAAGTTAACCATGCTGTGTGCACAACAACACCCTTTATGTTGGTGTGTCCCAAGATGTGCTACAAAGACTTCAGCTGGTACAAAACGCGGCTGCTCGGTTGCTGTCGAACACTCCCAGGTATGCCCACATTCTCCAGTTCTTTTTTCACTATACTGGTTGCCAGTAAAATGGAGAGTTGATTTTAAAATGTTATTTGTCTTTAACGCCATATATGGCCTCCGCCCACCGTACCTATCGGAGCTGTTATCAATATACCCTTCATTGGTTGCCAGTAAAATGGAGAGTTGATTTTAAGATGTTGTTATCTGTCTTTAAGGCCATATATGGCCTTGCCCCACCATACCTATCGGAGCTGTTATCAATATACACTCCGCGCCGAACCCTGTGCTCCGCTGAGCACGTGTCCTTGGTTATTCCACAGGCCCGATCTAAAAAATGGGGCAACCACTCGTTTGCTGTCTATGGTCCTAGACTCTGGAATTCATTGCCGCCTGAGATTTGGTCTACAACTGAGCTAGCGGTTTTTAAGTCTACTTTAAAAACTCACCTAAACAGGCTTTTGGTGTTTAATCCATTTTATCTGCCCTAAAGGGACATGGTTAATTTGTTCTTCTATATTATTTTATTTTGATGAAACTTTTATTGCTATGATTTTCTAACCTGTGTTTAGTATTGATTGTTTTAGTATTTGTTAGTTGATATATATGTTCCACTGTGCAGCACTTTGTGCTCTTCGGAGTTGAAAAGTGCTTTATACTTAAAGTTTATTATTATTATTATTATAAAGTGCTGAAAAATGGACGGAAGATCCCAGAATAATCAGGAGAACATAGTATGGATGCTGTAAAGCAGGGGTGTCCAATTCCAGTCCTCAAGGGCCACTGTTCTGCTTGTTTTTCAACTATCCCTGCCTGACCTGCTGCTGATTACCTGGCTCAGGTGTGTTCAGTCAGTCAGAAGCTGGAAGATACCAATTCACTTTATCTTTCCTCACTCCACTTTCATCTAAGATGGTATCTTAGATGACCTCGGCAGAGAGGACGACTCTTCAAAGGCTCATAAAGACTGCAGAGAGAATAATTGGGACTGAACTTCCTGCTATGGACACACTGTACACACAGCTCTGTCTTAAAAGGGCAGAGAACATAATCAGGGATTCATGCCACCCAGCTCACACTCTGCTCAGGCACAAAAACTGCACCTACAGCCTCAGGCACAGCAGGGCAGACAGTATCATCACACACAGAACTAGACTTTATAACAGCTTTTTCCCTGCTGCAGTAAGACTGATGGCAAATACGAAAATGTGAGAATATATGTTCAATAACCCCTTACTAGACATTTGCAATAACACCTCACTACCTCACCAAGCATAAGGACATATCCAACTCCACCATTTGAATTAGTATATGCAATGTTTGAAGTTCACTGTGGGAAATACTTTTACTCTATTTTTGTGTATTGCAGTTTTAATGATTTGTTGCCTTTATACACATTTTTTAATTTTAAGACTAAGCATTCTTTCTGGCTTTTAACTCCTTACCTGACTCCAAAGGAGAGCTGCACAAGAATTCCTATATGCCTAGACTGTCTGTTTATGTATAAATGGCAAATAAAAAATCTTGAATCTTGAAGATTTATTTTCCAGCAAGACAATGACCCCAAGCACACAGTGAAAGCTACACAGAATGGTTTAAAGACAACAAGGTGAGTGTTCTGGAGTGGCCGAGTCAAAGCCCAGACCTCAGTCCAATGAAGAATTTCTGGCTGGACTTGAAAAGGGCTGTTCACACCCAATCCCTGCACAACCTGGCAGAGCTTGAGCAGTTTTGCAAAGGAGGGTGGAGTAAAATTGCAGGGTCCAAATGTGCAAGTATGAACGAGACCTATCCACACAGACTCAGTGCTGTGATTGCAGCCAAAGGTGCATCTACTGAATACTGACTTGAAAGGGGTGAATATTTATGCAGTCACTTATTTCACATTACATATTTTTCATTACCTTCTAGAAACCTGTTTTCACTTTGAAATGAAAGAGGGTTTTTTTGTACTTTTTTGTCAAAAAAGCCTAATTATATTGACCATGATTGATTTATAAAATCAATAAAAGGGTAAAACATCCAAGGGGTGAATACTTTTTATAGGCACTGTATATATTAACAGGATGTGTGTTGCACATTTTTTATAGTCTATTTAATTGTCATGAGTTTGTCAGTGGCACATGATTGTACAAAGATAAAGAGCGGTGTAGGGATTCGGTACATATCGCCCAAGGGTACTGTTAGGTATTTTTAGTCAGATAGAAATTGGATAGATACTTTATGTATTAGAAATGTTTAGTGGAGATAGGATGTCTAGTTAGACTGTTAAATGCTTAGACATGCTTATGAGTTTCTACAGGGTACATCTGATCAAGAATAACTAGAGAGAACAGTTGATGACTGTCAACAGACAGGGTGTTTAATATTATTATTACGACGTGTATAACTGTAGCCTTAGCCATAATATGTTCTTATGTTTAAGTCACGACATGTTACTAGA
>NW_018127903.1:3148472-3181393 GCF_001952655.1 Monopterus albus | reverse complement strand
GAGCAGTTTGGAGGTGCAAGATACCTGAGCGTGTAATGTTAATTTTACCTGTGATCCTTTGAATAAATCAGCACTGTTTTGAAGTTACTTGTACTGTCTCGTCTCTCAGAGTCAGTATGGTAAAAAGTACCGGGTACAACAGTACAGTGAATATCACATCATCTTTTGTTTAATATGTTTTCATTTTCATTCATTCATTTTCTACCGCTTGTCCCTGAACGGGGTCACGGGGGGGGGCCGGAGCCAATCCCGGCCAGCCATCGGGCGAAGGCGGGGTACGCCCTGGACAGTTCGCCAATCCATTGCAGGGCTAACACATAGACGAACAACCAGACACACGCACATGCACTCCTATGGGCAATTTAGAGACACCAATCAACCTTAGCTGCATGTCTTTGGACTGTGGGAGGAAGCCGGAGCACCCGGAGAGAACCCACGCAAGCACGGGGAGAACATGCAAACTCCACACAGAAAGGTCCTTCTTGTTGTGAGGCAACGGCGCTAACCACTGTGCCACCGTGCTGCCCGTTTTCATTTTCATTTTTGTAATTTCCAGTGTGCCTGTGCTGTACTGCCTCTGTGTGGATCATGGGGTGGGGTGGGGGTGTTTGAGGTGGTGATCTTTCAGTGTAACTTACTTCCCATCCATTTTCCAAACACCTCCATGTCTCCAGAAAAGTAGGAGACGCCCTTGAGGAAACGGGCCCTGGCTCTCTGCAGGGTTGTAGCTCCTGCAGGCTGCACAGAATCCTTCTCATGGGGGATGTCATGGTGTTCCATCAGCGGCTGCTGTTCCTGGAACCATCGTTACAATTAGAGTATGCCTAGAGAATTTAATTAGAAGAATTGTTTCATACATGCATGATTTGTATCATGCTGTATGAACTGTGAACACTGACTTACTGTAAAGGTGGTGGCAGGAGCACTGGTGGGCAGTGCAGTAGGAGTGGACACGCTGAAATTCTTTAGAATGTCCTGATGTAAGAGAAGCAAATGAAGTTTTCCTTGGCACAAATTATAAGAGTAAAAATATATGCAGTAAATCTTTCAAAATTGAATAAAATATCCATTTATTTTACACCAAATATTATTAGTTCACTATGGTCAATGATTTAAGTTTAGTTCATCCTTTAAAAAAGTTTGATTATCGTTTACTGTCCTGCTGGACTTTGACCGATATGTACAAGTGCTCTTACCTTTGTGCAATGTGATGCAGGCATATGTCCAGAATAGGCACAAGCTGCGCAGTCTTCTCTGCAGCATGTCTACATCGACTTCCACCAAAGGCTTTTATAGCAACATATCACAGAGAAAACCCCACCTCATCGCTCCTGTCTTCCCCACCTCTCCCTCTCAGCCACGTCTTCCTCTCCTTTGCTCATCTTCTGCTTAGCAGCACCACACCCATGTCTCTCCATGCACACGCTCATACACATGATTTCATCTCTATCCTTTCTCTGACAATGAAAATTACAAGAAAGGAAAAGATAATCGCAGGTGAAGTCAAGCTTTGCTCTTCAGTTGCTGGTGTTGATGTGCTGTGCAGTGCTGCAAAGCCTAAAACAACTCAAACTCTTGACTCCAGAACCTGCTATGAACTTGACCACTGTGCAGCAGCGTAACATGAGAGAGGCCATGCACTGCAGATATCAGTATCACTGCCAGACATCTTGGAGGGGTGTGGGACCTCACTGACTTAACTGCTTAAGAAGTAAGTTTAAAGGAACCACTGCAGAGAAAAAAAAAGTTGTATAATGTTTTTTGGGGGGTTGCAAATAAAGCAACACAAAGGCTGTGTCTGAAATCACTCACTCACAGTGGTGCATTATGTTTGCTGTTTTGTTGTGATTTCCAGGTGCTGAGTGTGTAAATCTATCCACTGTATGGCAAACCTAATGAGCGTTATACCGTCTACCTCCCCTAACCATCACAAAGCATATCCTCCAGGGCTGACGTGAACTGTCCTGCTTTGTTTTTCCACTGTATTTTCTCTAAAAGGGCTGTCTGGTGGTTCATGTTAAGAATGATCAGACAATTAAACACAAAATGAAGGCATGCTTGGAATATAGAGAAAAATAATATAAAGGACCCTGTGACTCTCATCAGGTTTTGCAGCATAAATAATGGATAGATAATTTAAAGGAGAATAAAGTGACATAAAATGTGAATATTCAACTAAAATGTAAATATCTCAAAAGTGTCATTAAGTTCCAGTTACCTTCCGCCAATGTTTTTCAGTTTTACTGGGTGAAAGCGCTGTCTTATCTTCATCATATAATGTCCAAGTTGCATTATCATAAAGAGCAGATGCACACACACACACACACACACACACACACACACACACTTAGAGACAAATAATGAGAGTACAGAGAAGTGGGGTTGTTTGGTCTTTAAAAATAACTACAGCATAATTACAAAGCCAATGAGTAGCACTGATTTTAGCTGCTGACATCTAGTCATCACTGAGGGAGGAACAGGAGCAGCCTGAAAAACCTGGAAGGGCTGAAGAAATATTTCCAACAACTTTTGTTCTTCATTAAAAATGGAATGAAGAGCAAACAGGTGTAGCGAAATACTTGTACCTTGTGATATGTTATCTCATGTTACCAGTAACTTGATTAATAGTTGCTGGGAAATTAACGGGGGGGGGGGGCACTAATGGAAAAAAAAATAGTACAACTGTGATTTGCTGCACCTAGAAATTTCACTTTTTCTTCCCTCTTTTTAAAAATGTTTACTCAAATATAGGGCATCTTGCATAATTACAGAGTTACTAGTTATATAGCAGGAAACGAGATATTTCCTCTTAAAAATGACAATTTCTAAAGTAGTTTGAGTTTTCAGATACTGTGGATTCACATGTTGGACCGCATGGATTTAAACAGACATGTCCTCTTTTCAACAGATCAGTCTGTTCCTGCAAGCATGAAAGTATGTTGTGCAAAATACTGCACAATGAAAATATTAGAGTAAAGTATATATTCTTGTATTTTTGAACAGGCAGACACCAGAACTAGCTCACTGTTGCTCAGTGCTAAAGCTGTTTAAGCAGCGAGCTCTTTCAGATTCTCTGTGTGATAAGTTCTAAATTTTAAATGAAAAAAAAAAACAGCTGAAGACTAAACAAAGTATCCAACATGAGAAAGTTATAATTTATCATCTTAAAATATATTACAGCAAAGCTAAGCTTAAGCTAAGTGGTCATGTAACAGCCAGGCTCAGATATGGCAGCTGTTAAATGAAGGAGCATTCATCATGTTGACATTTACAGTGAACTGGGTCCATTTGCCCTCCAGGTACAAGCTGTCCTGAGGCAAAGCATTGAATGGACCAGCCTTTCACAGGGCATTAAAACTCTAAATTGTACTGGTTCACTGGACCTGCTTTTCCTAACAAACTGAATAACACTCACAGACTGACAACAAGTAGCTGTGATGAAGTGGTATGATTCAGCAGCTTTACATGAGAGTCTGGTGATTGTCATGTGATCCTGTGTGCACAGATTTTTAGGAAGATGGTAGTTTCAAGAAAAGTAGGTTGGTTCTGACATCTAGTGTGAAGATCAGAAATTACACATCAGCTGTGTCCCTCCGCCTCCCTCCTCTCCTTCACTATTATCTGACCTATATGCCTCAGACTGGATCAAACCAACAAAGTCCTCTGGATCCAGTGATCTTTAAGCAGCTTCTTCACCACAGACTAAAACTAAAACACAGGACTGTAAAACAAATCAGACCAAGCTGCATTTAAGATCAGACAACTCTGTCAATACTCCGCCAGAGACAGATCTGAAAAGATTAGAAGAGGCAGCTGGTTCGGTGTTTTCATGCAGCCAACCTACCCTCATGCAGACACACAAAGGACGAGGCTGCATAGTGTATGCATGTGTTTGTTTGTGTGTGTGTGTGTGTGCGCGCGCGCGCGCGCGTGTGTGTGCATGTGTGATGAGGTGGTTGGTTGTGAGGGGGTTCTTCAGCTTCTGCCAGAGTCTGTGGAACCTGATACATGATGACTCCCCATCACAAGAATGTAAGTTTCCTTCTCTATGAGCATCTGGCCTAATGCCCGACCACATCTCCATCTGTGTGTGTGTGTGCATGTGAATATGAGTGTGTTACTTGTTACTATTTGCCCCCTTTTCAGAATGAGCGGCCTCCTTCAGCACAGGAGACATTCTTCATGCGATGGTTGTCCAATTTGTTTTCTTAGTCTTTTGCTAAGGTGCTGTCACTTTCATTTTCAGGTTTCTGTCTGGAAAGCGAGGACTTCAGATACACCAGTCTAAATACAGACAGCAAAAACATTTGCCTTTCTAACAGGTTACACTGTATAAACACTTTTTCGAGGAATTAAAATAACCTGAAAATAAATGTAATTTCATGGTCAGAATCGTGATTGTTATGGTCATGGTGAAGTTTTTTCTGCCTACACAATAGTCTCATTGTCACAGTAAAGTCTCTGGACACTGGTTGAACAGGTTAGAATCATATTCACACCCAAGGATCTGCAGAGCTTTAAAGACCGCCTTAACCCCAGCTAAAAATAAAGTTCTCTTTGACCTGGTTCTAACTTGATGTAGTGACAGGAGTGTACTTCAGAGCGTGTTAGTACACAACTGCTGGGTGTGGTTGGGTCAGAGGGCAACTGCCGTCCAACTTTCAGTCAGAGGAGGAAGTGGAATGCTACTTTTTAGCCTGATAATTTCCATAACTTCATGTTCTGGAAGTGTCTGAGGAAACAGCACCCTACTGTAGGGACACTGTTATTGATTGGTTATGCGTCATGGCTATTAAATCAAGATTACAATTTTTGTGTGAAAGGGAAATAGTTTATCTTAAGATATTGTTTCTCTTCATTGGAAACTAAATGTAATATATATTTGCAATAACTGAATAGTTAACACAGGACCACCTAATGTGATGTGAAGCTTTAAATTGCAGATGAGGGTTGAAATGGGTTTGCCAGAGTACACAACATAAAAGATGTGATATTGTGCTGATTACAAGCTCAAATCATTCCCTCCTCTTTAATGAAAAGCTGAATATACAAAATGGGTGAAAAGGCATGTTGCTGTCCTCCTGGAAATGCTGTCTGTGTCTGCATGCTCATGACAACCATTTCTCTGCACTTTTTGCACTCTCTACATTTTTATGCCTTGGGCTCAAGGATGAACTGATTAAATTTTAGTGGTCAAAGGTCACTGTGACCTTGCACTCATCCCATGCTTGTGAATGCTATCTCTCAGGAACGCCTTAAGGGAATTTATTTTTTTTTGGCACAAGTGTACTCTTGGACTCAAGGAGGAACTGAATAGATTTTGCTGGTCAAAGGTTAAAGGTCAAGGTCAGTGACCTCACGTATGTGCCATTCCTGTGAACCTAACTGGTTGGGGGAAGCATACAGCTGCAAAGATGCAAGATTCTAGCTTCACTTTGTTATATACAGTGGGCATAAAAAGGTCAAACATTTGGACTCCTTTGCCTCCAGACCTTCAACATCAAATCCATCATGTAACCAATTCCACAACACACTGACATCTTCTGCAGAGGGCTGATGTGTGTTTTGTTACACCATTTGTCTGCTGTGTTTGCAATTCAGCAGTCTTTAGCACTGTTTATGCTTTGCACTTTTTACCAGTTGCTAAGACACATTTTCTGAAACAATCCACCGTTTTCTCACAACTACGCACATTCTTTTCTTTTCAGATTGCATAGTGTCATACTCAGGATGTTTTTATCTGGTAGCTGTGTGAGGCTTGTGAAAAGGATATATCTACTGAGTAAGTGCTTTTTCACTTTATTGACAGAGGCAAAGTACTTTATATGTAAAATGAATGAATCAGAAATGCAGCAATTTACTTCAACATCCTTTTTTGTATTTTTATATATGGTCACTTAGTTGTGAAAAATTATGTAAAACACTGAAACATCTAATCTAATTCCTGCTATTCCAGGGCTTCAATAATCATTACAAAAAATCCATCAATAACAGTATTGTATAATCACTCATACTGTATATACATGTACATCCTCCTGCATTTGGCCACAAGCTGTCATCAGCATCACAGCTTATGTCTTTTGTGGAAAGTATCTTCTGAAATATCTAATTCAACCCTCTTTTCCCCATCAACCCGTCTTCCATGATCCATGATCCAAGCAAAATCATTCTGAAGCCCATCCCCTTTTACTACATAAAAGATGGTAGCGAGACTGCTATAAACACAGGACACCTGGGCAGGCTTTCCGCTGACACTGTAATACTTCGGGAATTATTGTTATTTCATTTTGTTGCAAATATTTTACTATAGATTTTCTATATATTTCAATGTGGTTACTGCAGAACATTTCCCATCATTCTTTTTTACAGTAACGCTGCATTGGTAGAGCCTGACACTGATTACTGCAACTCTACCAGTTACACACATCTGTTATGTGGCCTTTAATTTAAAAGACCAGTGTTTTTACAACTCTTAGCTTCTTAGCTACAGTACATGCTGTAGTTTTTGAAGTCTGAATACACTTCTAACTTTAGGGGCAGTCACTGGTTTCCATTGTTTTCTCTGTGGTTTGAAAATTAATCATCAGATTCAAGACTTGAGCTGGTTGATCTACCACTGTGAACATCAGGTCTGCACACATGTTTGTCAAAAAAGTCTGTAGTTGTACATTTTCTGTTAAATGTTTCAGGCATGATGGACAGGCCGGAAACATGGAGAGAAAAGCCCCTTTGGCATCACTGCTTGGAAAACATGAAGTCCCCTGGTCATTCACGCTGAATAAAGTGTTGGATTCTGTTACTGTTCTTTAACATTCATAAGACTGCACTTACAGGAAACATGTGTGTGTGTGTGTGAGAGAGAGAGAGAGAGAGAGCATGAGAGTGAGAGAGAGCAGGTATGAATGAAGACAAAGACTCACTTGTTCACAGTGGTGCTTTATCCTCATTACACTCTTTATTTGTTTACACTGTTAACTCTCTCACTTCCTCCATCCTTCACTGCATCTCTCTCTCTTCAGTGACTCATTCATTCAGTCTGTACACAATCTGTACACAGTCTGTACTTTCTTGCCATCCTTCACTCATGACATAAGCTGTAGCTCAAACATATTACTTTAAATAGTTCGTGTGCCATGTTGCGGGACACGCAGGCTTACAAACATGTCATATATCAATCAATAAGTCAAGGTAGTAAGGAAGATTAGGAGAAATCCAAACACACACACACAAAAAACTTATCTAAGAGGCGAAGCAGTTTGGTTGAAAGAAGGAACTGGAAATGATTGAGGAAAGGTGGAGGGCAGTATTTTTTGTGCTGATGAATTCCATCAGCTAACTATGAAGCTAGCTCTGGGTTCATAAAGAGACAGGCCTGCACAATTAAAATCAGACAGAAAATGGAAGCAGAAGGGAAGGATGAAGAGAATGACAAAGAAAGAGAGAGGAGGAAAAAAGAGGGAAAGCGAGGGAGAGTAAAAGACAAAAAATAATTGGTTCTATGATAGCTTCCAGCTGCACGGCACTCAGCCAAAAAAACTCTTCATGACAAGCCCTCACGTACTAACACACACACACACAAATGTGCACACTTCAAGTCAGTAGTGCACCATAAATATAAGATCCTGGTAGTTTGTGACAGTATGTTAGTAACTGTACCATGCTGTGCTGCTTATTTTGAAAAATCCATTTTTTGATTGAAATAATGACCTGCTACTCTGAATAACAAGCAGATTTCTTCCTGTTCTGGTGGCTGAAAATGTGTAACATACATATGAATGTGTTTGTCCATAGAGTTCTGGCTGCAGAGTTCCAGGACCAAAGAGCGGTACCTCTGCAGCAGACCACTGTGAAGTGTTCCAGAAGCCTGGGGATCATAGTGATATACTGCATTACAAAGTAAAGTGATGTTACACATTTGTTCAGTGACAGCTCACTTCACTTCATTTAATGATGAATAAATAGAGACAGAAAACCGTAACCTGGTCTTGCGAGTAATCAACTTAAAGCCTGAGGTTTCTACTTTTGATGACAGTGATTCGCTGACAACCGATTTAAGCACATATGGGCACACAGAACCGCCTTTAGTGGTGATGTATGTTTGTGTGTATGTGAATGTTGGAGGCATAATGTGGCATCTGTTTGAGAAACAGTAAATTAGCAAGTTTCCCTGCCAGCAAAGTGTCACTCAAAACAAATTGCTAACGCACACGTAGTCACTCATAAAGAACGTACAGCGCAATATAACCACACAATCATTACAAGGGCATAAACATTAAATAGTGGAAACATGATAAATAACTCTGTGTAGCAGGAGAGAATGACAGATTAACACCCGTATTAAAAAATTTACAACTTACAAATACTGCCTACAAATAAATGATCAACTGAAATAAGTACTGATGATGAAAAAACATGATGGAACATATAAAGATGTAAAAACAGAAAATCAATCTTCTTTTATCATACATACTGTACAAAAACGACAGTGTGACTGTTAAATTAACTTTCAGGCGGGGAGACAGATAGACTGCCAAAAAGAAAACTAATATTAAATCACTGCATATTGTATGAATGTGAACATCATGGCTGTTAACAGTTCCCATTAGGAACAGATTTTGGCATTTCCAATTAAAGGATTTTTTTTTTCACTTGTGAGAATTTTCAAAATGCTAATTTGGTGTCACAGATGTTCCAGCAAATGATTTCTAAAAGTTGAGAAAAATAGAAGTTGTTAAATATGTCTTTCTTTAATGCGTGTAGCTGACCTTGACTGAAATATTTATTGAGACAGAGATGGGGATGTGGAACTGTTGGCCCGTTTAACAGCTCATTTTCAGTTCTCAGGAGAGAACCTCTCTAACTGATATGCAGCTAACAGTAGGTTAGTCATGGGCTGTTCAGTAATACTGTAACTCCTAAAACAAAGCTTCAGATGGCTAATCCATGTCTTGAGTTGGTAAAGCTTTCTGCTGTTTGACATTCTCGGCTTCTTGCTCTCATCCCTCCAACCCTAGTTGCCTGGAGGCTTTATCCACTAAGTCAAAACATTGGCAGCTTCAGTATTTTAATTCCTTTTTTGAGAACTGATTCTTTTTTTTCCTTTTATGCCTTTTGCTCATCTGTTTTTGATGTGGCCGTGACCAGGAGAATAATGATATTAGACTCCAAGCACAGACAAGAGCACTGTTTGGATCAGATATAGCTTGATGAAGGCTGGACAGAGCAAGTCTAAGTGGCACGCACAGCTCTCTCTCTCTTTCTCCCCCTTGTGCGCTTTATGACGTTGCTGCTTTGCTCTCAAACAGACGGCAGAGGCATTATGATGGGGATCTTCAGAAACAAGACAAGTAAAATTATTATCTCTGACATTTCAATACAGCCTTTAGTTCAAGCTTCCATGAGGGCTTCCAAATCCATCCATCCATCCATTATCTACACTGCTTATCCTGAAGAAGGTCACTGTGGTGGGGTGGGGGGGCTGGAGCCAATCCCAGCTGACACTGGGCATACTGGCACATAAAGACAGACAATCAACCACACTCACACTCACTCCTACGGGCAATTTAGAGTCGCCAATCAACCTAAACTGCATGTCTTTGGACTGTGAGAGGAAGCCGAAGAGAACCCACGCAGGCACAGGGAGAACAAGCAAACTCCGCACAGGGTCGGCCAAGGCTTCTAAATCTATTTAAACTAATCCAGATCCCCTCTTCACACAGCTTATCCTCCTCAAGCCTCTTCTTCTTTAAGTCCCCTGGATCACTGCTCGTCAAGATCATCTCCAACAATTTATAGTGTGTAGAGCCACCCGTAACATACACACACCATCATGTAATGACATTTAAGTCCTCAGACTGGAAGTAACTGTATCCATTTCTCATGGTGTTTATGCTCTCAGCAGGAGATGGGCCAAATCCCTGGCTGTAGCATGGTAAATTAACACTGCACAGGTTGACTGTGGTCTTCACTTTTGCAGCAATATGAGCAGTTATCATAATCACACAAGAGAGCCTTATTATGCATGGTAGTAAATGACTAATCTTTAATGAGACCCACATTTAACCTTCTAATGGCTCTTTATTAGAATAACGAGCTATGCCCCAGTGTGTGTGTGTGTGTGTGTGTGTGTGTGTGTGCGTGTGCAGACTGTATGTGAGTGCAGCCGTGAAACACTAATTAAGCTGTCGGATGGTGCAGCAGATTAGGCAGGCCCCCTGCAGAGTCTGCAGCCCCAGTAGGCAAACAGGCTTCATCCCTCAGCCAGCCAACCCTAATACATCTCAGCCCAGCTCTACGCAGAGCTCAGCAATAACATCAGCGCTCACTACACCCAAATATCTCTAGCCCGCTGAGGCCGGATCAGATGGCCTACCAGAGCCAACGGCCCAGACTGCTGGGTGAGTCAGACAAGCCTGGACTCTTCAGCGTCAGCTAAAGAGGGAGATTATTAGTCCTTCTTACAGCAGTGGCTGTGTTGACGCACATATGCATTTGTATGCATTGAGCATATATGCACACACAAATGCAAATGCACTAATGTTTAAACATAGACAGAGGAACTGGTGTCAGATATAAAGTTCAGAATGGAGAAAAAGTGGAGGAGGATTGAATGTTTTGCGGAGAGCAAAGTGTTTGTGTCATGGTTTGACAAACCACAATCTTATAAACTTCTTGTATGATGTGTGTGTGTGTGTGTGTTTAAGATATAGTTACTCCACCAAAAGGAAGGAAATGCTAACATTGGCTTTGTACAAATAACAGTTGAAATTACTATAAGAGGCATGATGGAGAAAATGTTAAAATAACTAGCCGTCAGTTAATATAATTTATTTAGTCTTTGTCTTTGTAGCTATTGTCTTTCTCCCTCTCTGTCAGACACATACACAAAGACAGATGCACACACACACAACCCCACAGTGGTTTTGATCTGTCTCTATGTCTTTTATAACATTCACATCAACGCTGCGTGTGTATACCACAATAATTCCAGTGCATCTGCTCTCGTTTACATAAATTAATGAGGTAAGTTCTGTTCTTTTTCTTCTCTTTTAGTTCCACTCAGCACAGAATTTTGTCTCTGAAGGTTTTGTGCATCTATAGCAGCTGCACATAATGACTGGGGTTTAAATAAATTAATGTAGGAAGTTGCTGCACATTTTTCATCACATGAAAAACACAAATTTTATGTGTGTCTGGATTTGTGGGTTTTTCATGGTGGTCAGAGATTCTCATTTGGGTTTCTCTTACAATTTGTACAAATACAACATCCTGTCCAAAGGGAGCATGGCATTGTTACTTTACCAAACACTGTGTCAGCCAGTGAATAACCACCAGCAAGTGAAAGATCTTTTTCACCCTGCACATATTTACATTTATAGTTTGATTCTGACTACTGTGACTAAATCCATGTACCTGCATGTGACTGCATTTCATCCTGGAGGATGCAGGGCTGCTCTCCCAGGCTCTTAAAATGTCTGCCTGCAGGCATGGAGGAATAGGGCTCCTTTTATTAATGCTACACCTTTGATTAATCTGCGTAAATCTGTTCCCCATCCAGTGGCTGACAGCTCTGGGGCCAATGCAGGGACCCCAGTACACACACACACACACACACACACACACACACACACACACACACACACAGCACAAGAGTTAAATCTTTACCAGTGTATATAACTTAACAGTATTTGTGTCTGTGTACAAATCCGAAAATCCATTTAGGATTAGGGAGGAAACTGAATAATAGTTAGATGTTCCTAAGAATGACATATTATCACATGCATGTACACAGTGGCGCACACACATTCATACAGTGCACACACACGCACAGCATGCAATCATATACTCAAAATTGGGGAAATGAACCCATTGGGTGCAAAAGCAAACCAACTTGAGGTAGGGCAGGAAAGAGAAGTGAGAGAGAAGAAGGGAGAGAGTCTGGTGAGGTAGAAAGCAGAAGACAAAGAGACAAGATGTGACAAAAACTGATCAAAAGTGGAGCGAGTCATTATCATTGCCTTGTTTGGCGCTGTATCTCCATTGCTATGTCAGTCAGACGGAGGCAGGGGATGGAAAAATAATAGTGTAGTTATGTAATGTGCCTTGGAGGGATGGAACTGAAACAGAGAGAAAACACCGCTGGTTCCAAACAGAGGTGCAGCAGAGGTCAGACTGTACCCACTGTTTTTTTGTAGAAACAGCATTTTCCACCTCTGGAGCCCCCAAAAATACATCACCCATTTTTACATCGCCTAATTCCTTAGTTTTCCTTTATCAGGCTATCTCATGGAGTCTAAGGACTGTAAATATTGGTTATTAGCCTTTTATCACAAGGATTCAAAACATGATAATACATTTTTGGCTTGCAAGTATTTTTCTCATAACATAAATCATTTGGCAAACCCCTGTGCTGCCTGTGAGGTTCTAAGCCCCGGGTTGAGAGTTGTTTGTTCTTTTCACTCTTTTTCTTTCTCACACACACTGTACAGGTGTTTTTATCTAATGACTGCCTGCAAATATTTTTATTTGTTGCTACACAACCAGACACTGGCACCTGCATCTGATGAGCAGCCACCCAGTTCCAGCACATTGACTCTGATCAGACAAATGTCCTGAGAAAGTAGTTCCTGACTATCATACAGTGTCAACCCTTCATGACAACCTGACTTCTCAAAGTTTCCCTCATCTTCATTGTGTGGACACACACATGACAAATGCACAGATGGAGAGGTGTGCATGCAGTCTTATATGTTCAGAAATGTGAAGACTTGTTTGGATAACCTAGGTTTTGCAGTAAATATTCAACTTTCCTTGTTATTCTGTTCCAGACTATTTCCTGAAGCAGCTCTTTTCCTTTCTTTTTTTTTTTTTTTTTTTTTAGCACATTTTTTACATAAGTAGGCATAAAAGAAGAGGAAGAATGAATACAATCTGATAAAGAACTTAATCCATCCATCTGTTTCAACAAGAATAGGCAACAAGAGAAGTGGTCTACTGTGCTGACTGTTTGCTAAACCTGTTGGGAAAAGGTTGTTGTCAGAAAATACAGATCTTCTCACAGCCAGCCTTTAAATGAGCAAAAAATTTGAAGCCCTCTGAAACTGCACATTTTACTGTATAATGATCTCATATTAATACTGAATAATGATTTGTTTAGTGTAATACAAAATTTCTGGCCAATGCATTTAATATCCTACTAGAAAATGTTATTCCCTCAGTGAGAAGGCAACCAACGTAAATTTGGACAGGGTGCGTTTGCTGGTGGGGAAATTCCACTGTCATCCTTGCAGCAGTACTGGTCAAAGTGTGTGTGGACGTGTGGGTGAGTAAAGAGAAAGAGAGACCTGGTCATATCAAGTAATTCAGGAGTTGAATTGCAAAGGGACAGATTTGTCATTTTAGATATAAAAATGATTGGCACTAGAGCAAATCTGACAGATTAATGCAACAAATTATGTTTATGAAATGGCAAATTACAGAATATATTACAGAATATAATCAAATCACTATCAACAGCATCATATACAAAGAAAATCCAGAGAAAGATAAAGTCAGGCTATTGTGTCTTTCTAACTTCTTGTTAGCAGCATGGCTTTAGGATTGTAGAGTGTGTTCCTATGCACTGAAACATACCCAAAGGGTTTTGACACTATTTTGCCATTCACACACTGGTGATATCACTGGGACCAACTTGGAGTTCAGCATCTTGCTCAAGGACACTTCAACATGTAGACTGGAGAAGCAGGGGATCAAACCATTGACTTTACAGTTAGGTAATGGTCTGTTCTACTTCCTGAGCCACAGCCACCCACAGGAATGTTGGTTTGCCAGTCTGTTCACCTTCTTTGGTCATGTAATGTATCTCCACAACTACAGGTATGTCAGGATAGTTTGTGCAACAATTCATTGTGCCCAACAGTCTTGACTGTCGTGTCCCTTTCAGGATGTTTAGTGCTAAATAGAAAATGTGAGCATGAAAACGCACTGACTTAAAGGATGAACACAGTAAACATACTAAACATGTTGGCATTCTAGGGTTTTTCCATAGAAAAAAATGCCTATTGAAAAGTATGTACAATTCACAATATGACTGCAGATATACAAAAACAATATTGAATTTGTTGAGTAATATATCACTGAAGCAATGTAGTATTTTAGCAAATTAGTTTTAGAGGCATGCAGGCTGCTTCACCACAGAACTTGAAATGTCTGGCACTGCTGAAACATATGGGATGAATTATCTGCACAACACAGAGGAGGGGAGAGAGACAGAGAGGCAGAGACAAGAAGAATATTACCACGAAATGTTAAACTCAATAACCAAACGTTGTCTTTTATTCCGCTGTTTTCGGCCTTTTGAAGCTGCACTGTTCCATGCTATCACCGAGCTGATGGAAGCGTAATGAAGTGTGGAGGAACAGTGCCAGCTTCAGCAGAAATGCCTGTGGTTCTGTCTTCCAGCCCAATACTAACAACACAGCAGACAACCGGCGCAGATGAAAACCAACTGAGGAGCTGAAATCATTTTTAACGCACAGACACGCTCCCTCTGTGTCACATAATCTCATCCACTAAGGGGTGTGTGTGTTCGCTATGGGGGTCCATTAATAAAATATGACTGTATCATATAATAGACTCATCTGCCAAATTACAGGAGACAGAGAGACAGCTTATTAGGAGAACTGAGGGGGAGGTGTGTGTGTCTGTGAGTGTGAGAGAGAGTGATGGAGCCCACTCTCATCAAAAAGGCACATTACTTAAGTGTTGGCATCATTAATAAGACTCAGCCAGAGCCAATCTGCTAACCAAGGCTCTAACTGTGACCAGGGGGAGAGGTGGACAGTTACTTTCTATGCAAAGGAAGTCCTGCTTTTTGCTTCCCCCCCCTCCCACTAGCAAATTAACATATATGTATATATATGTGTGTGTATGTATAGGCACATTTTCATGTTTATACACACACAGGTGCACAAAAGAAGACATGCTATAAATCCAAATTCAACTGCTGAGTCACACTGTCACCGTGGCAACAGTGGTCAGCTCCCTGCACACACAACGCATTCTGTCATAGCTCTGGTGATTTTTCTTTGCACTGTACACAGACATGACCAACTTTCAGCTACAGTATTTCCTGCACTGATCACTCAAGTGGATCACTGAATAAAGCATTGAGGTGTGCATGTTTGATGGCTTGAGGCCAAAGTTCTAATTTTTTTCAATCACACCTTAAAAAAACAGTACTTTTTCTTCCTTATTCTTAAATGGCATGTGTGTACCTGTCATATTTCCTGCTTTAACCACAGTGAGCCAGCAATGCTTTCTGGGTGGACGTGACATGATGGCCTTGCACTGATACAATTCACCACCAGATGGTGTCTCCAATCACTGTGCAATGGAGACAGAGAGAGGTGGGGGTGCATTTAGATGTTGCCTGCTCTGTCCTTCTTCATAAACACAAACTACAGTCATCCTCTGTAACAACAACAAAGATAAGTTGAATAGATGCTTGGTTACAGTCAGGCTTCCTGGTTAGCTGGTCGGGACTGCAGGACTATTTGTGGTAAATTTACAGCTTTGTCTGTTGCTGGTGGCGTCTGTGGCTTTGGACAGGCCTCACAGAGTCACTGATACTCGCTCACATTCACTCATGCAGAATATCATCAGTGCTAGGACTCTGAATGGAAATAGTTAATGAAATTGGTTAAAAAAATGCTGTCTGATTTATTTCCACAAACTCCATTTGTCCTCCAGACTGTGCCACCAGGACATATACTGTGGTAAAATGCTGATTTATGCAGGTTTGAGCAAGTGGGCAGAATGTGAAAGGACGAATCAACAATTTGAGAGTATAATCACCAAAGGCCTGCCCACTCCATCTACGATACACTTCAAAGCTCCTTCAAAGTCACTTCCACCAGAAAGAACTCATATTTTTGGCTGTTGAACATCCTTTTGTTCAGTACTACTGCCTCTTGCTGGTTCCTAGCTATACAGCAGAGCAAAACTTTACTGTGTTTCTCATAGCTTTTAATCAGACATATATCCATAAGTGTTCTCAGCTCAGATTCTAAACATTATCAAGAACATACAGCATTCATTATGTCAGGTGTGAAACAGCAACGGCACAGCTTGTAATGGAACAGCAGTAGACAAACAAAAAAATGCCAAAATCAACAAAGAGTTAAACTTATATCGCAGTTGATAATCTATAAATGTAGATAAAAATGCTAGTGACTTGCTTTTTCCAGTGATTCACTGGTGCATACCCATAAAGAGTTCCTGTGAAGCAAGAATTATTGTCAGCAGACAGGTCAACTATAAACATCCTGTAAGCTACTCATCACTTTGACAATATGGCAGCAATGTATTCTGGGCTTATCAAGCAATCCAAGTCAACAGAATTCAGTTCACTAGCCAGCTCGGGTGTTAAGCATTCTATAATGAATTCAGAGGAGTTCAATATTTTGGGCAGTTTACAACTGGTAACACTATATTATTGCGGTCCCGTCGCTGACATGCACCTCTTCAAAAATGTCACCATGTGTCAGGTGTGCACTGAGAACAAGAAATGTGACTGCTCATCTTGGATGATACATAACCTTATATGTGAACTGATAAACTGATCCTCCTTTGCAGCTGAAGGTGGTCCACAAAGAATGGGAGGAAGGATCCTCCCAAATGTTTGGAACACTTTCCTTTAAAAGAAGGTTGTTTAAGTTTGAGAACAGGAACCCTACAGGTCCCAGCTAAGCATCATAATTTATAAACCCCGTCCTCCTACGAGACTGTCTGAGTACAGTCCTCCACTGCATTTCCATTACAGTCTCTACCACCTGAGACCACATCGTAACACTGATTCAGCTCTTCAAATATTTGTTTTTTAACTATATTTCTGCTATGCACACTTGTCACAGCAGATCAGGTTTATAAAATTTCATAATATTGCTATATAAAGCTTAAAGGTTTTGAAAGGATTTGCATATTTTTGTGGAGAAACAAGCAAAGAAGATGAAACAATACCTGTAACAGTTTAAATTGAATCCATTTCTAAGGCATTCTTTTCTCAGTATAGGGAGCTCCACCTACTGACCAGGTGAAATACTGTCAGTTCTACTTTCATATTTTAATAAAAAATGGAATAGTAATTGTTTCTGTAATAAACTTCACTTATGAATGTGTTTTATATTGTATATATTTCATGTACCTTTTAATATGGACAGAATTTCCCCATTTATCACTGACACAGTCCCTTTGTTTGTTAAATGCTGCCACTGGCATTATTATTAGTTCATTCCTGGTGTGGATCTTTCATCATCACCATCTTTCATCTTCTCAGTGATGGTGTTGTATGTCATATGTTTCTTTGCAATCTTTGTACCCACAGCTTGTGCAGTGGACAACACTGTCTTGAGGGAACTAAATATGGCACCAAAGTAGTGAGAAAATGCCTGCATTGCACATCAGACTGGTGATTCTGGTTTTCCCCCTTTAAGTGTAGCACTGGCTCAACAGCACATCTTTCATGCAAGGTGTGATTCAATGTGCTGTTTCACTATGATCACAGCCCTGGTGATCTATCTCATCCTCTCTTCCACAGGAGGTTGAGTAGGACCATGTGGGTTCATTTACAGGCATCGGTTGAGAACAATTTGGGTGCACTCCCACTGCAGCCCTCACTTCCATCAGAGGGGGGATTTTTTTTTCTGCACACCGGTGGTGCCAACAGTTCCATCAGCACCACTAGATACACTGAAACACATTTGGGCAGCTCACCCTGCAACCATGGTAACAGAAGAATTTTACTAGTTGGCAGCAACCAATAGTGGGGCACTTCCCACTCAGCTCCATCCAATAACAGAGCAGCCTGCAGCCCGGCCCACCTAGAGCTGACATTGATGGGCTGGTGCAGAGAGAATTTAGAGATATAAGCTTGGCTAATGAAAAAGTAAGAGGGTAAGAGCGTGAAGGTATGTGTGTGTGAGTGTGTACGAGTGTGACTGAGCAAGGTTGTAGCATAATCTGATAGGAGGGTTCCCTCTCTTTTAACTACAACCAGCAGACACATTGTGGAGTAGTACTCACTCAGTGAGACCATCTGATATTCAGCACCAACAATGTAGCGAGTCCTCCTGTCATCTCGCTCCCACACACTTTCACATGTACATTGTGCACACATAAACACACACATGCAAAGTCCCAACTGGCTCTTATCTCAAAATAACTTAATCAGCCTGGTCTCGGCATGTGACAAAGCAGTTTTAGGAGGTCAGAGCATTAAATCTGGTACAGTTTTTTGCAGAAAAAGAAAACAAGTGTCACCATCAGATGTCAATAAAGTCATTTATTATTTCACACAATGGATAACATGAACAACTTCAACTGTAGTTCTTCTTAATAAGTGCTCAATGCTGCCAGCCAAAAGAAGGGTAGCAAAAGAATGAGCTTTTCTTTCTGAAGAAAGAGAAATTAAAAAACAAAAAATGAACCTACAAGATCATGGAAGATAAACATGACCAAAAGCATGCCAGCGGACATGGATATACATATACATTGCATGTATATATGTGCTTAAGACATATATCTGTATGTCAGCAAATGCAAATACAAAATATATGTGTACATTTACACATACATACTGTGAAGGATATATGCATATGCATGCGCATCTAGTATTTACTCTATAGGTCAAATATTTGCAGTTTTTAATATTCATACAATGTACAAAAATGCTTCATGAATTAAAAAATTCATTACAAAAAGAAACATATCAAACAATGTACAAGTCTTGCTCCAAGTTCAATTGAAATTCAACTTTCATCTTGTCTAAAATATTTATGCATACAATCAAGTTGAGCATGCAAATAAAGGAAACCCACTCTAGAAAAAGGTTCAAATACACTATGTATACAAACTAAAATATGCCCACACTGTTAGAAGAGCTCACTTTGTGCTCGAAAGAAGTACATTTATTGGTTTTCTTGATGCTGCACTTTCAGCTTTGAACAACGTTATAGCTTAGAACTGTACATTTATGAGGCTCTGTCTCACTTGACCCCTCACTCTGTTTGTAGGACACTCATCTCAGCATGCTACATAGGGAATGGGGAGTGATCAAAATTTAGGTGCCATTATATCCCATCCTTGTTACTGTAGTGAACTACCACCCCAACCACTGATTTGAGATCGGACACTGCTGCGCTGCCATTGATGCTAGGACCAAAGACAAGTTGAAAGATCCTTACATCAGTGTTTAGGGGCCTCCTGTTGCCACTGGTCCAGATTGGCTGCTAAATGCAACAATACTGATCTTGAACCCTATTCACAGCCACATCTCCTCTGCAGTCCCTGTGTAGAGTGAAAGCTCTGGATTAGGACAATATTTGTCAGTGTTAGAAGGCATTAGAGCAGTGGCTGATAGGAGAGACAGACAGGACTGACAGCACCTGGGGTCTTTAACTCTTACGTCAGAGACCACTGACTGACCACAGTATGGCGGAGTAAGCTGTCAAGTGTGTAGTCTCTACACCTCACAGACCACATCTAGACCTCATCTTCACCACAACAGACTGCAGACCCACAAAAAGTCATCTAGCAAAGCAGGGTTAAGGAAGCGAATGTGTATTTTTGGCTATTTCCTCTGAGAATTCCCCCCCACACGCGCACATACCCCTCTTGCTTACTCTACTACACTGCCTCAATTGTCTGCAGGCAAAATAGCTGCAAGTCAGCAGGGATTCCTGGCTTTTGGTTGAGCACACTACAGTGGGGCTTGTATCCTCCGAGAACCTGTAAAGGCAGATCATTTTAGCATTCTGTGTAATTTAACGTACTGGAGCAATGACTGTAAATATACAGCAGAATTTGTTAGACAGGAAACTCAATTAGTGTATTTGGATCTTGAGCAGTCTTGAGCAGAGAGAGGTCTACTATGGTTTTAGGAGACAGTCCCAGCATAGCCGAGCCCAGAATCCATGCAGGATGGACATACTAACACTATTTACAACAAACACTTCAGTACTGTAGTTTTACATCTGGTTAAGGCTGTACTGCATAGAGTTGCAGTAACTATAGTTTTCATGAAATGATAGTCACTTTCTGCACAACTTATTACAAATTATTACTGGTATTATTCACAACTCTTGTTACATGAATTCATTTTATTCAGTAAATAAGACCACTTATTTCTCTTTGTCAAAGGGTGGACCCAGAACAGAAATTCCTTTTAAGGTCATTGCCAGGCGTGGCCTGATGCATAGCAAACAACACTGTAGGAGAATGTGGTTTCCATGACAACCTCCTCTGTATATAGCCAGTTGCATGTTGTAAATAACTGGTTATAGGCTAGGCAGAGTAAGTGATCTTTAATGATATATCTAGGACATTGAGTACAATCAATACTGTTGGATAGAAACACATCAGACACAGTGGGCCCTCACTGCTGTAAAGCAGTACTGAGGCCAGGGCATGATGTGAATGTGATACAGTAATATCATGTCATCTTCTTCAGTTCAGCCCTTCTAGTGCTGTTATGATGATATCGGTCAGAAAACCAGCAGGAAGCTGAGAGACTGACTCAGCAGCCAGTGACAGAGGATGCTGACTGTGGAAATTGTGAAGGGACACGGGCAGTGTAAAGGTTCTGATGACTAAGACATGCGTCATATGCACAATCATGAATCTTTTGGGTCAATTTCTGGGGCACTCTTTGATATTTCTCAGGTCAAATGTAACTGTTGAGAGAAAGAAACATAAGGCACAAGTTGAACTGCTGTTACTGATAATCCCACCCCGCCAACAGAAAACTCCTGAAACATAACTTTAATAGTTGCCAAAAAACAAAACACTGATCCATTGGTTATATTTTGAAACACTTATTTGAAAACCAACCACTACCCAAAGCTGCAGATACTATAAAGAGAGTTAACATATTGACACAAAAAAATCCAAGATGGCTACATTCTAGAGTGCACGTAGGAATGTTTTACATTGATGCCAACGCAGTAGAGAGTTGATCAAACTCTGATTTCAATTTTTTAAACAAAACATCCTTACATTTAATACTGAGACTTTGGTTTTTAAATCTAAATACTGGGTTTACGTTCCAAAAATATTTCCAAATATATGGTTTGAAAGTCACGTTAAGTAGAAAGACTGGGCTTAGCTTTTAAAAACACTGAATGTGAGCCCTCTTCTACTGAACTGTCCAATCACGATTCAGAGCGGGGCTTCGGTTCGACGCTTTTGGCTGCGCAGCCTGCATATACAAATTGATTAAAATAATGCATGCTCTCTGGAATGGCTATCCACACCATCGAACACTAAAACATAAGGCTTGAATAAGCATGTAAGTGCTGCATTTGATTGATGCAAATGTATGGTTTTTCATAGTGCATTAAAACCAATTTTAAGGTTTACCAAAAAACACACCTGATATTTTTCCTGTATGCAATGCCCCCTGAATTTTAACACAATAATGAGTTTATGAATGAATACATGCAGTTCTTTCTGTCTGAAAACAATTTCGTTTTGAGTCACACCCACACCTGTTTTTGGTTATAAAACAATACACAACTTTCATTGTCTATGGTACAACAATTCTATTTGATATACTGTATGCCAGTGCATGTCTATGAGCTGGTTTCCCATTGTACAAGGCAGGCAACAGTGGACTTTGTTTCTATGTACAGGCTGGGACAGTCTCATCCACCATATTGCCTTTATGTCACTGCCCAGAAAAGGCCTGAGCAGGGAGGGAGTAATAAATGAGACCTGGGGTAGGTTGGGGGAGCACAAGCAATGGGAAATGTTAAACATGACTAGGAGTAGATGAGATCACAAAGGGACATGAGCGGCAGGCACCAGGGAGGGCTAAAGAACTGGGGAGAGTATTGAGCAGGGAGGGGGACCAGGGGCAATGAGCTGGCAGGTGTCAGTTACTGTACTTCTCTGAGAAAACAAGGACAATACATACAAACACAGGGATCAGTAATAAGGTAAGGTGGATTGATTACTGCTGTTTTATCCCACACATCTTTGACAAGCTTCCTCAGAAAGGCAAAAATAAGCAGAGCTGCACAGTTTTATATTAACCAGTCCCCCTCCCCTTGCTGGTAAATATATGGCTAAAGCCACATTAAGATACAGTATCATAAAGTACCATACACATCACTGTATCAGATACATAAAGAATCACACAATATCCTATACTATCATAAGTACCACACACTTATATAGCATCAGATTCAGTATCAAATAGTACCATATAGTGCTATTGTCAATGAAGGTCCAATGAATCCTTAAAAGGCTCATGTCTGGTAAGGTTTAGCAAATGGAGGGATAGCACCACAAGTGTTCCCATCCCGTGCTCCTCCACTGACCTTCTGCAGTCCTCACAACAAATCAGAGAGAAGAAACAATTCAAAGTGCATTGAGGAGTCCCAAAACTAAGGGCACTGCATCTGATACGCTTGAAACGAAACAGCACTGACTCCATTGACTATCCTCAGTTCGGTTATGGAGTTATTCTCTCCTGCAGGTCTACTGACTGGAAGGAGCCCATAATTCATCCCTGCTGTGGCCCCTGCCTCTTCGTCTCCCCCCTTTGGCCAGGGGAGGCACTGACTTTGCTTGATGCACCACGGTCTCAATTGTTGCTGAGACAGAATCATGACTGGAGAACTCCAGAGGCTTGGGGGTCAAACCTGGCCTGAGGCTCTGCCTACCTGGCAGGTCATCACACCTCTCCAAGACAGGCATTCCCAGAGTCCTCACATCACCTCTCCTACTGGCCAACATGTCCAAACCCTGACCACCAGAATGTTCTTCTTCCCTGCCACTTGTCAGCTCTGATTCCTCCAGGGGTTGCTTTCGTGGCCGTCCGGGCCGTCTTTTGATGACATTGTTTCCTGTTTTGGCTTGTCGCTGCAGGCGCTTGGCACGAAGAATCTTCTGCACATGCTCAAAGTTCAAGGAATGCATCCTCCTAACATCCTTCTGGATCTGTTCCACCTCACGACGTTTATACCTCCGCTTACAGGGAACACCTGGGAGAGGAGAGACTGAGCATGAGTGAGGTGAGCTATCACATGGCAAATAAATAGCGGAGCAAGGTCTATAAAGAGAAAGGCATTTTCATGCCAAGTTATCACTCAAAATGAGCAGCCATGGAAAGGCCAGGAAAGACATCATGCCAATTTAGCTCATGGAGAGAATGTCTTTTTTTGCATCAAGAGCTTCCTGCTAATTTTGACATATTCATCTAAGTCTTTCAAAGCCCAGCTGAGCCAGGAGAGCACATCTTATCCTGTAATTGTCTACTAGAGAGCAGAGAGGAGAGGGAAAAGGAGGAGATCCCATTCTGCTAGCAGGAAACCCACAGAAATGTCTCCTTCAACCATTTAATGTCGCTACACAGTAATAACCCTGTGCATCTGGAGCACGGGCTGCCAAAAAGCCAAACACACACACAGACACATTTATGCACATGCAGATATTCACACAGACACAAATACAAAAACACACATATGCATTCACTCACATGCTCAACATGCATGAATAATGAATTCAGCAGTTCAGAGTGGCTGAGCAGAAGAAACTAGAACCATATTCTTTCTTTCAGACTGGTGAACTGGGCTGTATGCCCTGTACACACTGTTCTATCCGTTCTCTTTCCCATGTTACCGGTTACTCTACTTCTCTTTTCCACTCTTCTCTTTATGGGCAGTGATATGCCACTGTCTAATTTTCAATTAAACTGGTAACACTGCACCATTTCATTTCCTTCTCTATTTCAGAAACTGCTTCCCAGCATTGGTCCGTCTCTGTTATTCTTTTTGTTTCCCATCTCTGTCCCATTTCTCAGCTCCCCCCTCCTCTGTGTCTGGGCACTGTTCCCAGGGCTGAGACTGAGCCACAGCCAAAATGGAGGAAAAGCACAATCAGCCACCAGTCCCCAAGCAGTGTGAATACAACATGCCTGGTCTCTTTTTCTTAAGCTTCTACTATTCCTGGATTTCCTAACAATCTCCTTTCTTATTTTCCTCCAGAATCCTGCTGATACAGTGTAGCAGGTTTCTGCAGTGCTCTAACACATGATGACTGCATTAAAGAAAAAACTTTCAGTTTTCTTGCACCAAATACGACGTGTTGGATTGCAGACAAGTGTGTAAAAATAGATGCACTTAGTCTATTTATTTTATAAAGCATGGCAGTATGTCACTACTGTGTTTTAAAGCTTCATATAGCTTCAATGAAGTGTTGCAACAAGCAGATATGAATATCAGTGATACTGTCATACAATGTTTTTTCAGCATTTAAAGGAACTAAATGTAAAAGTTAAATGGAAAGTAAGCATTTAAGAGTGTAGAGTCCACAGTGAGTTTTTTTGCTAATGTGCTAAGCGTGAGGGAAGATGAAGTGAGGCCTGACCGCCCTGCCTTTAAAACTCCAAGGAAGAATTCAGGGTAATCAGTTAAATTAGTCTAATGCAGAAATCACTAAGTGGCAGTAGTTTATGAGCTGCACAGAAGTGTGCACACACTCAGTTCAAACAGACACGCACACACACAACAAAGTAGCAGAAATTTATGAGCTGCATACACGGAACATAAAACCTGTGACCTTCAGCGGTGTGAGGGCCCATACAGCACTGAGGACCTGTTTCTCTGTGGAATGGGAAGTCACTACAACTCAGATATACTGTGGGTACAAAAAGTATTCAGACCCCTTTAAATTTTTCACTCTTTGTTATAATGCAGCCATATGCTAAAATCATTTAAGTTCATTTTTTCCCTCATTAATGTACACACAGCACCCCATATTGACAGAAAAACACAGAATTTTTGACATTTTTGTAGATTTATTAAAAAAGAAAAACTGAAATATCACATGGTCATAAGTATTCAGACCCTTTGCTGTGACACTCATATATTTAACTTAGGTGCTGTCCATTTCTTCTGATCATCCCTGAGATGGTTCTACACCTTCATTTGAGTCCAACTGTGTTTGATTATACTGATTGGATGTGATTAGGAAAGCCACACACCTGTCTACATAAGACCCTACAGCTCACAGTGCATGTCAGAGCAAATGAGAATCATGAGGTCAAAGGAACTGCCTGAAGAGCTCAGAGACAGAATTGTGGCAAGGCACAGATCTGGCCAAGGTTACAAAAAAATTTCTGCTGCACTTAAGGTTCCTAAGAGCACAGTGGCCTCCATAATCCTTAAATGGAAAACGTTTGGGACGACCAGAACCCTTCCTAGAGCTGGCCGTCCGGCCAAACTGAGCTATCAGGGGAGAAGAGCCTTGGTGAGAGAGGTACAGAAGAACCCAAAGATGACTGTGGCTGAGCTCCAGAGATGCAGTCGGGAGATGGGAGAAAGTTGTAGAAAGTCAACCATCACTGCAGCCCCCCTTATTTGTTAAAAAAGTTTGAAATATCCAATAAATTTTGTTCCACTTCATGATTGTGTCCCACTTGTTGTTGATTCTTCACAAAAAATTACAGTTTTATATCTTTATGTTTGAAGCCTGAAATGTGGCAAAAGGTCGCAAAGTTCAAGGGGGCCGAATACTTTCGCAAGGCACTGTATCCTGGACGAAAACCTTCTCCAGAGTGCTCAGGACCTCAGACTGGGCCGAAGGTTCACCTTCCAACATGACGATGACCCTAAGCACACAGCTAAAATAACGAAGGAGCGGCTTCACAATAACTCCGTGACTGTTCTTGAATGGTCCAGCCAGAGCCCTGACTTAAACCCAATTGAGCATCTCTGGAGAGACCTGAAAATGTCAACCAATGTTTACCATCCAACCTGACAGAACTGGAGAGGATCTGCAAGGAGGAATGGCAGAGGATCCCCAAATGCAGGTGTGAAAAACTTGTTGCATCATTCCCAAAAAGACTCATGGCTGTATTAGCTCAAAAGGGTGCTTCTACTAAATACTGAGCAAAGGGTCTGAATACTTATGACCATGTGATATTTCAGTTTTTCTTTTTTAATAAATCTGCAAAAATGTCAAAAATTCTGTGTTTTTCGGTCAATATGGGGTGCTGTGTGTACATTAATGAGGAAAAAAATGAACTTAAATGATTTTAGCATATGGCTGCAATATAACAAAGAGTGAAAAATTTAAGGCGGTCTGAATACTTTCCGTACCCACTGTACATGCTCACTTCTCCACTGCCCCTGCAATGACTGAGACCAGGTTTCACACAAGGTAAAATGATCCTTGATGTATATTATTTAGTGAGTGTTTCTCTGAATAGAAGTGCGTGTGTTTCAACAAGTCATGTAATTCAAAGAGAGTAATTCTCATTGATTCAGTAGAGGATGGCCTGCTTTTATGCAAATATGCTCATGAGAAATTGCTGTTAGCTGCAGAGAGACTTGCTGATTAGAGAGGAATCACTATAACGTAGTTCTATTAAAGAACCATTTAAAAAGTCACTTCCATGCTCTAATAATAGCAAATTTGCAACTGTATCACCTTGTGGATAAGGACGAACCTGTGGATATGTATGTGTGTGTATCAGAGTGAGTTTATTCCTGCACGTGCATGCATACTCATATGGTTGTGCGGCATGTGTGCATATGCACACACGCCACAGTTTTAATTGGGCTAAAGCTGTGAAGTGAAGCAATAAGTCATGCTAGAAGAGGGGCGGAGGGAAGGGGGAGAACAAGGGGTAAAGGGGTAAAGGGGGAACGAGGGGGAGGGGAAACGAGGGAAAATGCAGAAAGAAAGAGAAGAAGGAAAGAGAGATGGAAGGGGAAGGGGGAGGAAGAGATTGAGGAACAAGGGGAAATATGGATGTGGGGAGTAAGGGAGAAAGGTACAGGAAGAAAGCAAGGGCAAGACCTGCAGAAGTAGCACAGGATGGAAAGGGAAGGACACGGAAGGTAGAAAATACTGGAAGGGGGTTGTGTGTAGGTGGGGGTGGGGAGGCAAGGGGATAACGTGTATATGAGTCATCCGTCCTGGATCCCCTGGGGTGGGGGGTGTATTCTAACTGAGCCCCTGGCTTCTCCTCCCTGCCACTGGACTAGGCCCCAGTCATTAAACCCCTGGCTGCCAGCCAGCTCTTTTAACACAGGCAAGGGCCTTTTATGGCATGTCTGTAGAAAATAAATCACACTGTGTGAATAATATATCTCTAGCAAAGGCATTGGCAAGAGAGAAGGGACGTTGGGAAGGAAGGAAGGAGAGATTGATGAATTATAGTCATCTCCATCCGTGTATTACATTCTCGCTATCCTCAGAACACAAAATGTACCAAAATGCATATTAGTTTAGTAGTGAGTCTGGCCTGCCTGTTTTTCTGATTTCAGTCTAATAATGCTGTATGTAGCACATTCATAAATAGGAATCACCTTGATGAATATGTTGCCATCCAGATTTAAAATGGAAAAAGCCCTGTTAACTGACTATACAATTAAGTCTCCAATATCAGAAAATAACAAGCTAACTATGTTACCACTTCTGCAGCCTTGGCAGGTCAGGGTTATAATGTTTATAACTATGTATGCCTTTTTCCCCACTGCTTTGGTGTAGGATCACATCTTGTGCTTTACTGTACAGTAAGCCCCTCCAGTGTTCCCTCACAGCAGGGAGCACTGGAGGTGCAATCTTCATCCAAGCTATGCCAAAGGTGACAAAAAAGAAGGTCTCATTTTAAAAGCACTACCTGTGTTTATTTGTTTTTATTTTTTCTCCAGTGTACAGCAGAAGTCACGTCAGTCTTAGTTTTCGTTTAATAAACATTCCTATTTCTACTTTTCTCAGGAGTCTCACTGTTTTATGATCTGCTTTCTTTTGCTGTACAACAGGATCTATACTGAGGTCCCTTGCTGTTAATGCCAGCTGGACATTTACTGCTGATGCTTCATGTCAAAACATTTTACATCATGGATGGCTTTTACTGTGAAGTAGCTACGGGAAGTCCAGCCATCAGGGAACTGGTTAAATAAAGACAAGCTAGCAACAATCAGTTCCTGCATTCTGGACAAACCTCAAACGTCCAACACATCATCAAAGTAAGCAATGCATTAACCATGCTGCTGCTGTCAAAAGACAAACTATACCTGCTGTTGTGGTTTCTTATCATGGTTAAAGGTCAGTGAACTCCCTTGTGAACACACTGTGGTGTTAAAAGTGAACAGGACATCTTAATGTAAGAAGTTCTTACCAGTGAGGGAGGGACTGGAGCACTTGCCCACCTGCCCTGGCTTCTGCCTGGCAGCTTGGAATGACATTAAGCTCTGATCTCCAAACACAGTCAGTCTCATCTTCCTGCTCCTCCCACCACACTCATCCTCCCGTGACCCCGAAAAAAGGTCGGAAGCTGAGTCCGACCTCTGCGACTGGTTACTGTAGCTGTTCATGAAGCTGTTTACTGGCTGCCCACTCTGACGGGAGTGAAACTGGCTGTCAGTAAGAGAGTGTGTAGACAGCTGGTCTGACTCAAACATCCCTAAACTGGATCCCAAGCTTGTACTTCTACCACTGGTTCTCTGCTTCTCCAGATGCTTTGAAGAGGCCTGGCTGGCCAAGTCCCTCCTGTCGCTCAGCATGCTGAGGCGAGTGTTTGTCTTAGCTCCACTGAAGAGCCCACCCAGTTCCCGCCGGTCTCGAGGTGAAAGGAGGGGTTCATCCTTGTGCTTATGTTTGTGCTTGTGCTTCCTCTTATGGAGGCGAACCCCTGCAAGACCACCTGCGCTGCCACTGCCCAAGGACCCCAGACCATCTCCTCTTACAGAGGGCCCCTGGAGCAGGCCACTAGCGCTGCGAAGCTTGGCCCCTGGCTGGAGCTTTGAGTGTCCAGTGGCATGGAAAGCCTTGGGAGGGGGGACAGCAGGTCTCATGAAAGGAGATGGAGGGGCAGGTCCTATCGTGTGGTGGGGCAGGTAAAATGGAGGCGCAGGGGGAAAGTAGCCAAGACTCAGGGGAGGTGCGTAAGGCATCGCATACGGTGCTGCATAGTAATTCCCCCCAGCCAGCGGATAGCCATATCCTTGAACAAAAGGCAGCTTCGATGTGATTGGCTCACTGGCTTTAGCTGGACGGCCACGTCTCCTCTTAGCCTTCAGGTCGGCACTCCTGCGGAGGTATGAGCTGGAGTCACAGGCGTAGGAGTCATAGGTAACAGGGTAGTAATGATGGAAGTTGAGGCGAAAAATGGAGGGATATGGGTGCTGCGGGTAGCAGGTGTATCGTCTGTGAGACACTCGTAGCTGCTGAAGTTTTAACACAACCTACAGGGAGAGTGAAAAGAAAAAATACTTTATTTATATATATATATTTGTGTGCAAAACATATAGTATGCACTTACACATTACAGTACTTGGTCAAAAATTATACACAAAATTATTATAGTGTCTCTAACCTCTTCCAGGTCAGAGAGGAAATGAAGATGATCTCGACTCTGTAGGCACTTCCTCTTCCTCCGATGATGTTTTTGCTTCTTTTCTTGCTGTGACAGAAAGTTGTCAACAGCAGTTACTTGCCGTTCACAGTGTGTTCTAGCACTCCTGTTCGATGCATCCAGAGCTGCTGCTTCTGCAGCCTCAAACCCACACAGATCGAAAGAGTACCTGTATAAACACAACATAAAATCACATTAAAACCATCACCTTTAGGAATATGTCAGTCTGAAATATGAAACAACAAAGCCTATAAATCAAGGTTCATAAAAAGTAATGAAGAGCACCTGCGTCGAGATGCGGGGCCCTTCTCCGTTTGATCTGAGGTGCTGTTGTTGTCTGTGCCAATCCCACTGTCACTGGGAATAGTCTCCTCACTGTGGGACTCACTGATGGGGGATA
Source organism: Monopterus albus (assembly GCF_001952655.1). Lineage (NCBI taxonomy): Eukaryota > Metazoa > Chordata > Actinopteri > Synbranchiformes > Synbranchidae > Monopterus > Monopterus albus. Next base: position 3,151,568 of record NW_018127903.1, on the reverse strand, counting down.
GGGTCACCTCTTTCACTGATGCTCCCTCAGACAGGTGGGAAGGTGAATTAGCCAGAAGGCGCGGAGGAGACAGTTTCCATCCCCCGGAGAGAAAGCTCCTGCCTGGTGGCTTGGAGGGCAGAGCTGAGATGGGTTGCAAACTAGGCATAGTGGCATCAGAGTGGCTGGCTCTTATGGATGGAGCAGTGGAGCTGGGGGACGAGGTGGTGGAAGGCACTACAGGGCTTTCATAGAAACTGGATGTAGAGACAGACATGAGGGGCTTGTCCCTAGTGGTTTTGGGAGGGTTGGAGGTTTGGTTTTCTGCTCTGGGTTTGCGCCCTCTCTTCTTACCAATGTAGATAGTTCCTCTCTTGCTGACATTTATCTGTTTTCCCAGCCGAGCCTCAATGGTGGATGCCATGGCACTCATAGCTGAGGTAACAGGGGCAGAAGATGACTTCAGAGACAAAGAGCCATTCTGACTGGAACCTGAAAGGATCTCATTCAGAATGCTCTGCATTTTCCCAAGCTTCATCTTATTTACTGGCCTGGAATGGCCACGCTTTAGTTTCAGACTGTTACAACTGATGCTGGTGGTTGTAGAAGTCATTTGCACTAATGTGTTCAGTGTATGTGTCTTCCTCCTGCGGGTGGCAGAGTTTTCCTGTGCCAGTGGGCTTGGAGGTGAGGTAGAGGTGCCCTCGTGGATGGTCTCCACTGTGAGGAGTGGCTGTTTCTTGGGGCGTCCTCGTTTCCTCTTAATTGGTGTGTGGACAGTCAGGCTGTCGGTGTTGATATAGAGAGGGCTTGAGGGGGTGATGGGGAAGGCTGAAGGTGGGTCAGTTAGGGTTGAGGGGCTGCTCCGGCTGTCTCTCTGGAGTGGCGTGAGACTGGCATGGCTTTTAGCTTTCAAGTAGGACCACCTGTCCTTGGCCTTGGTTGCTCTGGAACTAGCTGTGGAGCTGGTGCTGTGGCTGGGGCTAGGACTCAGGGCCAACCCGGTTCTAGGGCTGGGACTGGGGCTAATGTTAGCTCTGGGTTTAGGGCTAGTGCTGGGGCTGATGCTTCCCCTGGGGCTGGGGTTTGGGCTAGGGAATCTGGGGTTCGTGATAAGACTGGGTTTGTTGATATGATTATGAGTAGGCGCTTTGTGTTTAAGAGTGTCGGTGCTGATTTTAGGGCGACCCACAAGGTTCTTTTTCATTTTGTTTGTACTCAGAGCTGACTCTGGGTCAGACCCATTTGTAAATATCTCTCCTCTTTCTGCTCTGTCTACCCTCTCTCCCTTTTCTCTTTTATCACCTTTATCTGCTCTTTCTGCCTTTTCTGTCCTCTCTCCATTGATATCAGCGTGACTTGTGAGCCGAGAATCATTTTTGTGATTCTCCACCTTATGTGCTGCTTTGGGTTCTGGAGGCCAAGGGTGGTGCTTCTCTGTAGTGTCAGAGTCCTGCTGCTGCTGTGATTGCTCCCCTACAGAAAATGACTCATCAAAAGAAGGCCTCCTCCGCCTCTTTCTTCCTTTCCCTTCCTCTGTCACCATTAACATCCCTCTGTCTTCTTCATCTGCTCTTCTCCCAGAAATGACTCGATCTCTTTCCTCTCTTCTCCTTTCCTCTCTTTCTTCATGGAGCCGCTCAGCTGGCTCCTCTTGGCTGTACTTATGTCTCTCCTCTGAATTAGTTGGGCTCTCCAGTCCTTTGTCTGACTGTCTTCCCCAAGGTGTATCAGCACTATGGGGATTACAAAGCGCCCTGTGGGAATCCTTCCTGCCATACTTCCTCTTGATGTTCCCAAAGAGCTGTTCACTGACCTCTTGCAAACCCCTCCCCCTGGAGAGATGTATACAGAAAAAAATTAGAAGAATTTCACCAGTATTATACAGTCAATACCAGTATGACCATTTGATATAATATTATCATATCAGTTGAGCCCTGGCTCGGTTATTTTCAAAAAATTTGTTATACAGTAAAATGTATACTGCAATTATCTATTTTGAATTATAATTGTGTCACAATTGTTTTATCAAATGAGATGTTTTCACTTTCAATTTTCAATACTGTAATAAATTTGATTGTCAAATAAAAAAAAAACATACACTGTGATAAAAAATAATTATATTGCTTTACAAAATATCACAATATAGCAATGACTTTTTCTCATCTCCAGTTAACAGTATACAGTATTTGACCTAATGATGATGTTTGGCTCATTATAAGATCCACCACACATGGACCTAACCATACCTGCTGAGAGAGGTCAGGTTGAGAATACTGGCATCTGTAACCACTGGTAACTGCAGGTCTGGAGTCAGAGATCTCTGAGGTGAGGGGCTTCGTGTCACCGTTCGTGAAAAAGGTTGGGTTGAATCGAGCAAAGAGCTCCTACTGGCCCCTGCCAGTTCTCTGGCTGGTTCAGAATCGGCAAAATTGGCTGGGGACACACAGGGTGCTGTAGACGTGATCCAGTCCGGATTGATTTGGTGTTGGTGTGTGTGAGGGTGCTGGAATTGTTGCGTGAGGGTGTGCTGTGTTTGCTCTGTGTGTGAGAGTGCATGTGCAGGAAGAAGGGAGCTGCGAAGCTGGTGTTTGGATGGAGCAGGATCTCCCAGTAGTTGCAGCAGGCCTCCCTCTCTCTGCTCAGGCATTCTGAACTGGCGCTCGTATGTCTGGGGATGACACAAAAGAGAAACAAACTGGTTACTATACACAAACTGCTATGACAAGGCAACTTTTTATAGCTGCAGGGAGACAAATGATATGATAATGATAATGTGATCATAAAGCTATAACTATGCTATTTACTGTCTTTATAACATCAGGCTATGGTCACAACAATGATATATACAGTATGTAGCACACCATACCAGTTCTGGGTACAGTTTCTTTTTAAAAGCACATATCAGTCAGTGATTTCTTCAAATCAAAATCAAAATCAAATTTTATTTGTATAGTGCCAAATCACAACAAGAGTCATCTCAGGACACTTTACAAGGTAAGGTCTAGACCTTACTGTTATCAATATTATTACATAGGGAAAACCCAACAAATCCCCCTTGAGCAAGCACTTGGCGACAGTGGGGAGGAAAAACTCCCTTTAACGGAAGAAACCTCC
>NW_018127903.1:3135365-3146510 GCF_001952655.1 Monopterus albus | reverse complement strand
ACTGATGTTTCTAAAGCCATTGTAGTAGATGGCACATCTGCGAGAGCTGTGGGAGTGGTCCGACCAATTTTTTCTCTAATAGTTGTGATTTTATTTGTAAAGAAGCTCATGAAGTCATTGCTGCTGAGATCTAAGGGAATGTTAAGCTCAACAGCACTGTGGCTCTTTGTCAGCCTGGCTACAGTGCTGAAAAGAAACCTGGGGTTGTTCTTATTTTCCTCAATCAGTGATGAATAAAATGTGGTTCTGGCACTATGAAGGGCTTTCTTATATGTTATTAAACTATCTTTCCAGGCTATAGAAAACTCTTCTGACTTAGTGGAGCGCCACCTCCTTTCCATTTTTCGTGATGCCTGCTTTAGGGAGCGGAGCTGCGAGCTGTACCATGGGGCTAGCCTCCTCTGTTTCACTACCTTCTTTTTCAGAGGGGCAATGGTATCAAGTGTATTACGCAGGAAGGCTGCAGTACTATCAACAAGATTATCGATTTGTGTGGGAGTAAGGTTAAGGTGGCCTCCTTCCACTGTGTTGGCAAACGGCACTGAAGTAGATAAAGATGGAATTATTTCCTTAAACTTGGTAACAGCATTGCCAGATAGACATCTGCTGTAGTGGAATTGTTTCCCACATAGAGTATAATCCATTAATGGAAATTCAAAAGTTATTAGAAAATGGTCAGACAGAAGAGGGTTATGGGGAAAAACTATTAAGTGTTCAGTTTCGATGCCATATGTCAGAACAAGATCAAGAGTGTGATTAAAACAGTGAGTGGGTTTATTTAGTTTGAGAGAAGCCAACTGAGTCTAATAATGAACAGAATGCATTGTTGAGGCTGTCATTGTCGGCATCTACATGAATATTAAAGTCGCCTACTATGATTATTTTATCTGTACTAAGTACTAAATCAGACAGAAAGTCTGAGAATTCACTTAAAAACTCTGAATAAGGAGCAGGTAGACGGTATACAATCACAAACAGAACAGGCTTTTGAGTTTTCCAGTTTGGGTGTGAGAGACTCAGGGTGAGACTTTCAAATGAGTTTATAGCTATGTTTAGGTCTAGGGTTGATTAATAGGCTTGAGTCAAAGATCGCTGCTACGCCACCACCCCGGCCTGTGTTTCGAGGGATGTGACAGTTACTGTGACTAGGTGGAGTGGATTCATTTAGGCTGACATATTCTTGCTGCTGTAACCATGTTTCAGTAAGACACAATAAGTCAATGTGATGTTCACTTATCAAATCATTCACTAACAGAGATTTAGATGAGAGAGATCTGATATTTAATAGTCCACATTTGATTGTCCTATTACTTTCTACTATAAGAGGAGTCATCTTAATTTTAATTAGGTTCTTATGAATAACTCCTCTGGAGTTGATTCTTGATTTATATAATTTAGGTGGGCGGGGGGCAGACACAGTCTCTATGGGGTACTGGGAGCATTGGGTGGGTAGCAGCTGCAAGGAGACAGCAGAGAGGCATGTAAGACTGCGACCCTGCATCCTGGACTCAACTCTGGGTTGTCATTTGTTGTGCTCTGATATGACATTCTTCTCTTTTCACAGCAGGACCGAAGCTTTTAATACATCTTGTGTGCATGAGCAAACACTGTGCAGCAAAACAAAAGGCTTGTTTACAGAGCAATTAAATTCTTGCGGCAAGGATGTTGCATGCTGTGAGAGTTGGGAGGATGGAGTTGGAGGTGTCTAACTTATACAGTCATACTGTCAACCCTCAAACTGCTTGTACAACATGTGTCCTGAAGCATGTACATTTTTCAGTGAAGGGCCACTAATCTGTAGTCAACTTTCACTCGATATCGAGTTTACATTTGTCAAAGATAGACAACATATCCCTGCTACAATAATATATCACTATTAATGCATCACTCCTGCATAATCACTGTGCTGCTGCAAGGTGAGAAATAGAACAGCGGATGGCCTTTGTGGTTTAGCCTGTTATTAACAGACTCAGTATGACGCAACAAGACTCTGTTCTCCTGCGCTGCAGGCAGATGTAGCCTAACCACAGGCCTGCCTCTCAGCATGTACACACAGGCGTGCAAGCCCACTAGCACACACTCACAGATACAGTAGATGCATACATGCTTTAAAGGCTTTAAGAAATCATGCCTTCACACATAGATGCACAAATTCTAATGTATTATAAGTCAGACAACCAATTTTCCACACAAACACAGTAATGAAATATATGATGTACATAGTTATTATCCCAACTCTTGCATTTTTTCCCTGACACTGTCAACTTTAAATCTCCACTAAGCTATCTTTGTCCTCATATTTCTCGTTCTGCTGTACTATCTATAGTCAGGCAGTGACACTCGTTTTGTACTTCCACACTGGACAGAGAAACTGTAAAGCAGCCTGATGCAATGCTGCACAATGCAACACACATAAACGCTAGGTAACACAACACCCCACATGTGGATATAAACCCATACTGTGCACAAACATGCAAACAGTAATTAGCATAAATGATTAACAATGCCAGAAAATGTATGTGTTTATACAGGCATGCAGACTCTCATTAATCCCCTGAAACCACAGCTATGGTATCCTTTCAGTTCTGAGAAAGACTGACATATTCTTCTTGCTGTAACCATGTTTCAGTAAGACACAATAAGTCAATGTGATGTTCACTTATCAAATCATTCACTAACAGTTCTGATCTGCATCAGGGGACAATGTGTGTGTATACTGGTGTGAAAGTGTGTATGCACGATGACACTAGAGAAGAGACTCTTTGACTCCACAGAGGGATAAGATGACTGACACCTGATACACACATGCTTTCTCATTTAACCTGTCCTAGAATACCTGCTGTTTCAGGTTAAAGGAGGGCATAGAAAAAAAACAGGCAGGGAGATGGAGGTGGTTAGAGTGAGACAGACAGCGATACACATGCACTCACATATATGATGTATCCTACCCACAAACCCACAAAGCAACCACAGAGAGATAATAAAGAGAGGAGGCACGGACATAAGAAAACAACAAAGACAAAAAAGAAAAAACAGAAATCCCCCCCCCCCCCTTCCCCCCCCCACACACACACACACCCTTTCCGGCTGGGCTTGGGTTATTGGCACCAGCTCAGCTTTTTGTTCTGAGTTTCCTCCCATTCTACCACCTTCTCCTCCCTCGTCCCTCCTCTATGTCTCTTACACACCATGAAGCATTTCCAGGGAAATACACTCACTGTCTGATATTCACACAAGCAAATTTAAATAGTGGTCATATTTATCAAGGTACTCCCATGGTGGTTGTGTGCTGCTTATTCTGCTTGCCTTTTTCAGAAAGGGTCACCCTCGGTCACTCATACAGCTTAATGGTTTTTCATATAATAATTACTCAGACTGTGCACTTTTCTCAATTCAATGTGTTGCACTGCCCTTTTATCATTCTGTTGGAGGTTATGTTGTGCTGTACTATGTCTGTAGTATGAAACTGTATGCAATGTTGCATGGCTGACAACAATTCCACAGAAAACAAGCATGTTGCACTTGGCAAACTGACTCTGAAAGCTGTATGTTGTACATATGCTGCCCTGCTCTTGTCATGTGCTGTGTGAATAGGGACTGTCATCTCGTTGTGCTGCTGCTGATCTGCAGCAGGGGGCAGCAGTCAGAAAATCTGCTCTAGTATGGACTTTGACCGCTCTGTCCACAAGCACAACAGTTTTGAGGATTCAACCATTTCTACACTGTCTATCTTCCAAACGTCCCCTCTGATCATGTATAGATACAGCACAAAACAGACCCAAAGCATGTTTAGACTTCAAACCATTTGATGCACTCTCCTGCCATCGAGGCTCTCAGGGTAGTGTTTGGGGGTTAAGGGTTGTACAGCACAGCTAGGCCAACAACCATTTCTAGGATGTGTTCTTCTGGGTCAGCACTGTAACAACATGGACTGGCCTCAGTCAGTCACAGAAAGGGATTTCAGCACCTGAATGCAGGCAGATATGGAGCTGCACATTCCTTTCCACTGCTGATGTAACCATAAGATAAGGTCAGAGCTCAGTGGAGGAGGTCGTGGATAATATGTGACTAAGTGCCGCAATCACCCAACTGGAAGGGACTTTGGAAATGAGTCAGCATATATTTACTGACAAATATGTGCATGTGTCTGAATGTAACATTCACACTCAGTGGGCTGCTGTAAATTGAGATTTCAATGTAAAACGGTGCACTCTATCCTTCAGTTTGATGTGAGGGGAGGAATGTGACAGCCCTTCCTGTCTTTTCCTCTCCTGCAGCCTGTTGAATAAACTAAACCTCAGACTGGAACTTCTCCCTCTCACACACACACACACACACACACACACACACACACACATATATACATGCACAGAACACCCTGACTGCACCATTATACTGGAAAAGAACACCCTAAACAGGCACACCCAAATCTCACAACCCAGCACACATGTACACACATATACACCAGCAAACATATACACAGGCTCCATGCACACACACACAGACACACAAATACACTGCCCTTCAAATAGTTTTTCGCAGCCTTTTATTTGGCTGCACGCCCGGTGGTTAGAGTGTTTCATTTTTCCCTGTGTATGGAACTGGGCAGCTGTCCAGACAGACACACAAAGAGAAAAAGAGAGAGAGGCACAGAGAGACACAGGGAGAGAGAGAGAGAGAGAGAGAGAGAGAGAGAGAGAGAGAGATGGAGAAATGGGGAGGGGGCTGCTGGGGTACTGAAAGAATGAGAGCAGCAGAGAGGGAGGGAAGAAGAGGACCAGCAGAAAAACAACAAGAGAGGTGCCTGGGTCTATTTACTAGTACTTCCCTCCAAAACCTTATGATTGATATTATCCTCTCCTTTTCCCTCTCCCTCCTTGTCACACACACTCTCCTTGGCTTTGACACCATGCTGTCTCCCCCTGCCCCTGTGGCCTCGTGTACTGCCCCCTGCACCCTCCTCATCTCATTCCTTCTTTTCTCTTTTCTGGAGCTGACCATTCTCCCCCTGTGGGAACTACCACCACCTCCTCTTCCCCCCATTTGCCTGTTTCTCTCCAGCTTCATTCAGAGCACTGCTTCTCTGTGATCTGTGTTTCTGACAGCCCTTCACGCACACACACTCACAGACACACACAGCTCCTCTGCAAACAAACACCATGAATGCTAACACGGCTTTGTTCCACAGTCCTTAAAACAGGCTAGAATGAGAAAAACAGGGAAAAGGGATGAAGAGAAAAGAGGAGCTATGCCACCGTGTTGATCTTGCGGCCACTCTCACAGATCTCCCACCCCCCTCCCTGCAACTCCCCCTCATCCCTGCTTCTCGTCCTCTCGTTCTTCCCACCAGTTCTCCGGGGAATAAAGACTTCCATTCATGTGCCTGAGGAGACCCACAGCAGGAGAGGAAAGTGGGAGGAGAGGGGGGAGAAAAGAGGAGGGGCTGTCAAGGTGGGGCAGTTTGTGGATCCCTGGGATCAGCTAAAAAAATTGTGTGTTTGTTCATGACTGTATGTCTGTTTTCACTCAGCATGTGCTGCCAGTGCTTTACTATCTCAAATCTGGTGGCATTTGTTCCAACCAAAGCATCTTCTAGGAAACCTGGGTGGGAAAGTTTTGAAACTGGGCCCCATTCAGAACTTCCACTCTTGGACTGATGCTGCAGTTCAGCCTACAGCCACAGTTTAGCAAAAGAGGGCTTGATTATTTGGATGAAAAACTTACTCAGATTCTTTCCTATATGCTGTATTGTACCCTCCCTCCTAGGCACGATCAAGCATCAGAACCACAGTACATTTATCCTTTAGCTGACAGATTTAATGCACAGCAGTAGGTCTCAAGTAAAATGTTCCCTCCTATGTCCACAGTAGTAATCCTTCAGATTGGAGTGCCCCTAAAGATAGCAGCAAAACACTCAGGAGTCTACTTGTCACAATCGCTTCAGTCATACTTAGATGTAGATGACTCAATCGGAACAAAAGCCTGTGATTGGCTAAGACGAAGCATCTTATTTTGGTGCAGTTGGAGGTTTTTGCCCGCTAAGTAATGATAGAGACATTTACATGCTACGCAGAGTATTCATCTAATCCCAGCTATTAGCGTTAATGGTGTGTGTGCAGGCGTATGTACATCCTGCTTATGAATAGTGTTAAGAACCACATTAGAACAGTTTTTTCATAGCGATTATTACAGCCATTATACACCAATTGTTCCTTTCATGGACGTGTCCAAACCTCCAGTGTCATCATTATGCATTTCAGTCAGGGCACAGGCTCTGCACAAAGATACATAGAGACCGACCACACACACACACACACACACACACACACAGTCTCTCTATGCAAAAGCACAAGAACAAGCCTAATACAGGTTGGTGCTTCATGAATACACAGAATGATGTTTAATCAATGCATCCACTAAAAGGACCCATCCCACCCCCTTACAAGCACACATGTGCACAACACACATTAAAAAAACCAAAGAAAAGTTTTATTCACCGTACTCTGTGCACCATATGAACCAATCCCACTGCTTCTGTACAACAGGAAACAATTAACAGCCAATTAACAGCTCTAAATCCTAAGGGATGACTTCCTGTGTGGAATGATGGGTAACTCAAGACAGAAGCTGTGCTAAGATTAAACACTTCCTCTCCGGCAAACAGTGGTTTGTAACAGCAAAGCCTCCCTCACTGATTACTTATTAAAAAATAATGCACTCTAATGGCTTGCTGTCTAGTTACTGTGGCCATGCACAACAAGAAATTACATAACATCACCTGTTCACACTCAAATTATAAACGAAATGGAGACATCTGATGCTCTGTCATAGTTAACAATACATTTCTACATTATCTTTGCCATTTTCCCTCTGAAAAAACAAGGCATTTAATGTTCCAAAATCAATCAATCAGTCAGTCAGTTGTCAGAAACTGAAGCTGAAACATTTTTTTTTAGTTTTGAAATTTGAAGAATAGGAGAAGGGGAAGGACGTGCAACAAAGGTTCCCTGCAGGTCCTGAACTGGAGAAGCTACTATTAAATAGACAGCATATGGTAAATCCTGAAGGCTCAACTATTTGGATTTCATCAAGCAAAAGTCTCAAATGCATTTTTAGCTTCACAAACATGAGAATTTACACTTTCTCAATTTTATGTCAACTAAACTTGAAAGTGTTTGGATTGTTGGTTGGACAAAAAAGCAATGTGAAGAAGTTAAACAGGGTCTAGGAAATTGTGAACATCATAATAATGATCACATATGATTAATCATTCATTAAAATACCTATTATTTGCACCACTACTGGACAGCAAATTGTTTTCTAGTGATGCTTACAAACAGTTGCTGACAGAGGAATTACTACGTCTTGAAGAATGATTCTAGTGTCTGCACTCCAAATTTAAAATTTGTAAAGTAACACTTCCATTGCTTAGTCTACATCTCTGTGTGTTTCTGTGAATATCCTCAGATGATCCCCAGCTTGTGAGAGGGAGAGAGAGGGAGAGCCGCTGTAATGACAGTGACAGGGAGAATGGGCAAAGTGAGACACAATAGTCTTAACCAATCAGACTGCCCGCCTTCCCTCAGGCCCACTCGCACCAACAATAACGCCTTTGTGTGAGGCTGCACTCTACTCACACGTTCACACACAAACCAAAGCATGGTATCCTACACTTTCTCAGTCAGTCACAGAGTAGAGGTGTAGGACACAATGCTCCAAATCTACTGCACCAGTGCATTAGATACTATGCTACAATCTGAGCATCTGCATTTTAGATATCAACCTGGCCATGTGTCTGTGTGTGTTTCCTTCCAGGCACATGACTGCAGCTGCCCCCTCGGTCCCTTGTCTAAATCGGTATCCCTCCTTATTGTAGGTGAGAGGTCACACGGAGTGGCATTCCTCTTGGTCAGAGAGCAAACGAGCATTGCACTGAGCAGAGGGGGCCAAAGAAAGAGAGAGGGAGAGAAACTGAACAGGGACAAAAATACAAGAAAGCAGCTAAAAGATGAGGAACGCAGGGCATTCTCGAGTGTGTATATGTCTGTGCATGTGAGCCTGGGTGTGTGTTGAAATGAACCACTAAATAGAAGACCCTTGTGGCTCTCCCTGCTTCATAAACACGCCTGTTTGTTTATTTTGAGCTGCCTAGTAGGACAGACACACAGAGAGAAGGACAGACACATATTTATATCATTTATTCATGTGCGCAATCATACCTAAGAGACAGCAAGCATAAATAAACAGCACGACTACAGATAGATTATTTTACAAAGTCTGGTACAAAGTAGCAGAAAACTGGGCACACACAAAAGTTGTGTCTGTATAAAGTATGTTTTCAAGCCACTAATTAAAACTGTCTTAAAATATTGTATTGCCAAGCCAATAAATCCGGTGAAACAACAGTGAAAGCCAGAGAAGAGAAAGATTTTTTAAGAGGAGTGTTGGACACTGTCATTTCTCTTGCTTTTAGACACACACACACACACACACACACACACCCCTTCTGACATGCATGGACCAGACAGCTGAGGGGGCCATCAGATTTCACTGACAAACACACTTACATGTCAAGTGAGACACAGTGAAAGTCAATACCCTCAGCCTGCTTATCCTTTTCTTTCACTCCCATCATCCCCTTTGCTCCCCATTGAACATCAACCTCTATCCCTGCTGGACCGCCTCTCAAAACCACAGAATACACTGCTCCTCACCCACTCACTCACTCACACACACACACACACACACACACACTGACTAATCACAGAGGCAGAGGCATGATGGAGCCATACTAATAAAGCAGCTAGCAGGAACACATGATGCTGTGACTCAACATCATTCTTGACTGCAGAGGACATCAAACAACAAACACTCTCCAGATAATCCCACAGTCAAATGCTGCTCCAAAAACCACATTCAGGCCTGTATGTTTTTATATAACATTGATGTTGCCTTATCCAAACCATGACCCCTCAGATTTAGAGTTTGCTTTTTAATGTTTTCTATATATCCGGAGGGTGACTTTTTGTTTTTACTGCACAAAATCTGTTTTGTATAATTATAAGAATGATAGTTTATTGGTGTGACAACGACTGTCAGCTGTGAAGCAACCTCAAAATATTACTGCTATTTTTAAGAGTTAAATCTTGCATAATATTTGCTGACAACATAAAATGTCTTCATGTCCATTGATAACTGCTCCCTGACGGAGCCACTGGCATTTTTTTAATAGCTACCTCAGGTCTTCATTAAAATGTAACCTGAACTAGACTGCCTATTATAGTCTGCTTGCATCTGCCTGAAGAAGAACAGCAACCCACTGGGACTGGACACAATAGTGAATGAATAGGGCTTGACCTTTGGGACGGACTGAGAAGATGGTATGTGTGTGTCTGATTGAGAAATTAGCTACAGTCCCAACCAAATGGTCAGCACAAACAGATGCGCGCACACACACACAGAGATCAACTCCAACCCCGAGGGTAAGAAAGCAAGGGCCAGACTCCGGTTGTCTCAATCCTGACCCACTCTCACAAACAAACAATACAGGCACACACACACACACAGGGAGGCACACACACCCAGACACAGAGGCTTACACAACTGTGGAGTCCAGCTATCACCTCCACTTCTGAATGTCCGGCAGGGTCAAAGTTCATCTCTTCTTCTGCCAGCTTTCAGCGTTCCTTTGTGTGGCTGTGCGTGTCTGGGTGTATGCACGTGTGTGTATGCATGTGCATGTACGTGTGCACACTAGGGGTGACTTTGCAGAGTCATTCATTGTGGATACACTGCAGCACCAGCACTGCTGCAGAGCTGATTAGTGAGCAATCCTGCTTTGTGTAACATAGAGTGTGTGTTTGTGAGTGTGTGGGTGCGTTTGGTGGAAGAGAGACAGATGAACAGATTGTGTTTTGTCTGGACTTTCTTCATTTTTGAGAGATATTCAAGCGCAGATCAGAGGTTAGAAGCAAGGAGATGCATGTGTGTGCGTCTGTGTGGGTGTCAATGTGTGTAATGTGTACAAGGCTGTGTATGGGGGTCAGACACAGATGGACAGCTGGTGTTTCAGCGGTGCTAAATCACTCACTCCTTCCCAGCATGCAATCACACATGCACACATGCAAACACACACATACACATGTCCCATCCCCCATCAACCACAGGGAAACGCCCCTTAAAGCATTCCCAGCTCTTTACTTTCAAAGACTGCACACTGAGGGCACACGCACCAAAATAAAACCCTGGTTATTCTCACCACAGTGACAGGCACCAAGAAGTCCAGTATGGCAGATTGGTCAGGACATATTACAGGTGGTCATTACATGTCACATTTGTTAATCAGTCAAGGACTGCTCACACACAAGCTGACACACACACACACACACACACACACACACATACAGGCTCCTATTTTATGAGCTCATCAAGTCCCTAAGGTCACCAACCACCATCTCAGCTAAGGATAAAAAAGCTCACATCAAAACCATTTCACACACACGTATGTGCACGCATTGCATACACACACATTCAGTGTGGCAACTGTGGCAGCATTAATTTCCTTGCGAATGCACTTGACTAACACATAATAATCTCAAACACTGCTGGGAGACCACCAAGCAGCAACACACACACACACACACACACACACACACACACACACAGCCAGGGGGACCACCAAGCAGAGAGGCTGTCAAGACAAGATAAGTGTGTGTATAGCATCAGGGGTTTGCATACACCTTCTAATACACACAAATACACACATATATAACAACAATGACACACAGCCTGGCCTGGACTCCTGGAAAAGCTCTAGCTTATCTCTCCCCACAGATAGTGAAATGGATTAAGAGCCACATTTGGCACGTCCAGAGAACTGGACAGATAACCAGGAAAACACTCTCTCTAACTGCAATCACTGTTCAACATGATTTGTGTGTACTTGTCTATGTGTGTGTGTGTGTGTGTGTGTGTGAGAGAGAGAGAGAGAGAAAGAAAGCAAGTGGATGCATTTTAGCTTGCGTATGCTCCCCCATACATAGGTAGGGCAGTGGACCAATGAACTGCATGTCTGTGTGTATGTGTGCGCGCATGTGGGCATGTGTGTCTGGAAGAGTGATGCGGCGACTGACTCAGTACCCAGTA
>NW_018127903.1:3120120-3135355 GCF_001952655.1 Monopterus albus | reverse complement strand
GCAGGACGTTCAGCATGTGTGTGATGTCAGCTGGAAACAGGGAGGAGGAACCCATCACATCCCATTTATGAGTGTGTGCGGGTCTGTCCCCTGACAGAACAAGCCTGTTCATTGACCCCCTGGTTGTAGATGCTTGCTATGAAGATGATAGGAGGGTGAGAGTCTTTTGAAAAGTAGAAAATTGCATCACTTTTTTCTCTTCTCTACTGCTCTCTTCTTTCCCTTGTTCACTTATTCACTAATCCCTAAATAATAGACCCCCAGGAGTAAATTGAGATTTCAGACACTTCTGAATCATTGTAATTTTGTGTAATCACTGACAGGTGTAGAGTTGCATTACTGTTATTTTTGCATCTATAAAATGCAACATATTGTATCGTGGGCTGTCTGTAGCATGGACACTACTGCTTTCATTGTGTTGTGGGATTTCTTTAGGACACTGTATGCAACATAGACTTTATACTCAAAAGTCAGACACTAAAATAAAATGGCAGTAAAGGTAGAGATTTCAGACAGCCGGTATGTAAATCTATATATTTTTTTACAGTTCAAAGGTTGAGGTAATCAGTTTTGAACATTTACATAACTTGCATTTTTTTCTTTTTGCTTGTTGTGTGTCTTGATGCTGAGGCTTGCTGCTGAAACCTAATCCCAGTTTCGTCACATGAATAAGTAAAAAGTTTAATCTTGTCATAGGTGAAGAGAAGAGAAGAGAAAGCTGTTTTTAATGCTGCTACAAAAGAAGAAACGGCTAAATCCTGGCATTTTATGTCTTCCTTTGCACCATTCTACATGTTTGCTAACTTATCTGTCTGTCTGTCTCTTCCCTTCTCCATCTATTAGAGTCAAATCTCTGTCTAAATGGGCATCTATTGTATCCTGCTTCTCCCCCCCTCTATTCATCACACTACCACACGCACATACACACTCCCTCTGAGGGGGCCCCTTAACCAGGCTCTCCATATGCCTGACCCCCACCTCCTTTCTCCTCCTCCTCCTCCTTTTTTCCACAACCCCCTTCTTCTCTTCCCATCTCTTGCTCACACTCTGGCTTCTGCTCTGTTGCTGCTGCTGCTGCCCCTCGCTGCCATCTGCTACAGGACAACAGAGGCTGAAAGAGGGAGGAAGAGAGAGGAAAAAGTGTGAGTGAAAAGAGGAAGACAGGATGGAAGAAGAGACTGAGGGGAAAGTGGAGAAAGGGAGAGATAAAAGATTAAGAGAGAACGAGGAAAAGAATAGATGTGGACACAATACAGCAAGAGACTAGAGAGGCTGTCCATCTGCTCGCCCCCCCGCCTCCCCTCCCCTCCTGACACACAGCCTCACACACACCACAAAGAGAGTATTTAACCTCACACACACATGGAAAGAGAGGGAGACAGAGAGACAGAAAGCAGCCCGGCCTCTCTCTTTAACCCGTTCCTCTCCAGTAAGCCTGCCTGTATTAGACCCTTGGGGGGGCCGGTGAACGGAGGTGATGGGTGGATGGAGGGAAAGGATGTAGGGGGGGAGCAGGGGGCAGAGGGAAATGGGGGAGGGGGATATGATTGAGGAACAGAGCATAGGGGATGAAAGGTTGAAACTGATATGAATCAACACCAACACATCCCGCTCCCCTCCCCAATTCTCAACCCTCAATAGAGGCCAGCTTGCCGCCCCTGTCACTATGACAACCTCTGTCAATCACACTAGCAGTCGGATTCCAAAGTGGTGCTGAATTGGGAATGGCTGCCCAAACATCAGAGTGTAGGGCTGAGCTCTCTGAAACATTTTTGGTGGTAAATATGCTCTTCATACTTAATTTAGAGAAAGCTGACAGGAAGTCAGACAGATTCTTAATCTATGCTGTGGTAAGAAAACATCCTGCGTCAACTAGCCGAAACCATGGCTGTGGATGATGTCAAAGTCTGCTGATGACAAAGCAACACCCACATTTTCTTTCCAGTTTGGCTGCAATTTCATATTTGAATCACTATTCAGACTCTGAGCATGCTGTGGCAGAGTGGGTGGTGATTTCAGTCAATTTTCTAGCTGTCTGAAAAGCCAGACAGACTACCAGTGGTTACTAGTAAAATAAACAATATAAAATAACAATCAAAAATTTGCGTTAAAACCACAAGACTGAACCAGAAGAGCACAAAGCACGGCCCAGCATCATGTGGATAAGATCACCCCTTTACTGATGCTGGGACTGTAGAAGTCTTTGGCACTGAGATGGCTGTCAGGTTTGGATACACACACCACTGTGTAGGTCAACACACAGCAAACACTAGATTCCCCCAAGGACCTGTACGAACACAGTGTTGCACACACCAAACACTGCTGCAGTGTGTAAAGTGTGTGATGATGGAGGGGGGTGAAGGGGTGTGACCCACAAGAGCTGATTTCATTAAAGGAGAGGAGAGAGGACAGGTCTCTATGTATATGACCACAAATGGAGAGAGCAGACACCAGCTGTCACATGCTTATTTCAGCCCTATTCTCAGCTCCTATTTGAGTGTGTGTGTGTGTGTGAGTGTGTGTGTGTGTGTTGTGTGCTTGTGTTGTGTCACTGTGTGATCTCAGCTAGCTATGACTGGTTTCAATTACACAGCAAACTTTGACCCTGTGTAACCAAGCAGGGAAAGGAGCTTCTGACAGAGAGGTACAGAAAGAGGTGGAGTGTATGAGAGGGGGAGTGGGATGTTGAGACAGGACAAAGCCACAGGAGTTTTCCGCTCAGTGAAAATTCCAAAAGCTCACTGTACATTGCATGACACATTACACATCTACTTAAAAATGTGAAACCATATAGGTGGCAGTAGGTATAAGGATGGTGAGTTACCCTTTTTCTGGGGGGTCCTCGTTCTTCATCCTTTGGGCCTCGCCCTACTCCTGCACCGCCTCCTGCCCCGCCTCCTGTTCGTCCCTGCCGTCCCCCTTTGCCCTCTCCAACTGGAGGCCTGATGGTCATCCTGATCTCTGGTGGGCAAATGTAGTTCTCAAGGCTCTTTGGGGGCTTCTTGGTGCGCTTGGTGGTCTGGATTTTCAGCTTTAGACTTCCTTCCTGGAAGCTCGCTTCCTTAATGGAGAACTCCTGTTCCTCCAGAAGCCCCTCCCCCTGCTCCTCTAGCCCCTCGCCTTCACTGATGGCACCGTTAATCACATCATCACTGCGCGCCAAACCGATGCCCCCTGCTCCTTCCTGTTCCTCTTCATTTGGCCCCACCCTGCCTCCTTGTAACTCCGCCTCTTTGGGTCGGGCCGAGCCAACGAGATCCCTTGGCTCCATCCACGCTCCCGCCAGAGCCAGTCAGGACCGCGGAAGCTGTGGCAGCCAACCAATAGGAATATAAAGAACAGTAGTCTGTCGGGTTGGCTGGTTGTTGGCAATCAGCTACTGGGGTTGGGTTAGTTGTCCCACAGGAACACAGCGAAGCCAGGGACAGTCTGCAGAGAGAGCAGGTGAAGGATATGATTAGTAAGAGAAGGGCAACTGAAACCGAGTCCTGTCATCCCCACAGCTTCCATTCCAGCCCTGCTTCTTAGCGCAGGGCTGTCTGCTGTCATCAACATCATTAGCTCCCTGTTATGTATGAAGACAAGCACACAAGCTCATCACAGAGCTATCGAGGCACACTGCTACGCTCTCATTTGCATTTTGTACCTCACATAAACAAACATTTTTTCACACTAGCCTCCCTCTCCCTACCCTCTTCTTTACTCACTCACTAATCTTCTTTCCCTTGTTTCATCCCTTGTTCTATCCTCACGACAGATCTGAAGCGCAGCCGTGCAGACATTAGAGTGATCAGTACAAATTAAGATTCTTCTCTACTCTAAAACCAGGCTGAAGTTAGCCTGAGGACACAAGACAGAAATTTTTAAAAGTTGACTTTTTTTTTAACCAGAGCGTGGAAGGAGAGAGGGAATCACACAGGAGGCAAAGGGAAGGAGAAAGACGGACTGAAGGAATCTAAATTCTTTCCCCAGATGTGGTTTACGAGCAGGCCTGGAAAAACCAGCGCCTGAACAGTTTTACACACGCATGCAGTGGCACTGCTACACACATGCATGAGAAACTCCATACACTTATGCACATAACTACACATACAAATGACAGTGTTGGTGTCACCGAGTAGACTTTCTGCATCCCTGCTGCTATTTCTGCTCTCTAGAGAAAAGGCTGCAGTAGCCATTTCTCAGAGGATTCATGTTTTCCTTTTTGGATCATTGCACACCCAGGCACAGATATATATTACATACTTATACGAACACACACGTATGCACTTACCGGGGCTTACTTACACCCAGGCATATAAACAGAAAGCAATCAAAACAAACACTGGACTACACTTCACTCCAGCGGCAGAGAATCCCATCAGTCAATATGACATGAGGCATGACTGAGCTGGATGTGGGGAATGCTGCCTCACACACTAAGCTCAGACTGACACCACTTACACTGATGTGAACCCAGACTAGACCACTACCTGAGGACACGACTTGAGTAAAAGCTTACTGCTTGCTACAGACTTAAGATGATAAGAGAGCACAAAAGGTTTACAGCATATACTGAGCCTTACCCAGCCCCTAACCTCTGCATGGTTACTGTAGGCGTTTTACACTGTGCATGCTTCCTCTGTGCGCTCCTCTGTACCACCCCTCACTACTGTACTAACAGCTGATCCCCATCATAATACCCAACAGGCCTCACAGCACATAATCATAATCCACAGCAGTATTTCAACAAACTTGTCAGGTTAAGACTGAACACAAACAGCCTCCAACTCTGAGACCAAAGCCTGTGGTTTGTCCTTTTTCTACTGCATTTGCTAGATTAAATAAAAATGAAAAGGCCTGTTTTTAGTAACTTTCTTTTTGGCAGTAACATTTGCCAATCTGAAACCACAGTCTTTGAAAACTGACTCATAAGGGTCACTAATGTATGTTCTACTAACGTCATGGTGGTTAAATATGATAAACTTAAAGCACCATAACAGTGTGGCCGACCTTATACTCATTTTACAAAGCATAGATTGATTTCCTGCCTGATTTCCTTCCTGGACGTCATTGATTTTGTCATTGATTCATTCATTAAGTGCACTAAGAAAAGGAACTTGCAAAAGTAACTTGAGATAGGCAGTCCAGTATCACACAGAAAGTCTGCTTTAGTTTTGTGTCATAGTCACTTTCACTTGGTGAGATTTTCACGTTAGCTGCAAAGCAGCAACCTATTCAACAGAAGAAACCACCACATTCCCATGATCTTTTTTTACACTGTAATTAATTGTCTATTGAATTTGAATTCCAAACACCAAGACTTATGATTGCAGTGTTTTTGGCAGTTTGAATTCTTTAGTGTCAAAGTCACCTAAAAGTCTTTAAAATAAGTTTTAAATATTTTAAGTTTTACAGGGACAACCAAAAAGATAGTGAGTCCAGACTCAGTCCCAGCCTGGTCTTACTGTGCCCACATGACACCGTTTGGTCCTCCAGGAACCTTTCAGTCACTAATGTCAGCTTGGTGACTCGTCCTAATGGCATGTGTGACAGCTATCCTGGCTGTCATGTGACTGAGCACAATGACAGGAAAAAGAGCCAGCTGCCAACTACAACATCACACACACACATATGCAGTACACACATCAAAAAGGGCCTTGTCCGCTCTTGGTTTTGCTCTTCAGACTCCCAGTATGACAACAAAATGGCATCATGCATCAGTACAATTTTCATCCTGGGCCATTACTGTGTAAACTACTTAGCTGGGTCATGACTATTCCTCCTCCCTCCCTGCTTGGTGCCCTAAGCTGTGTTAGTTCTCTGTTACTGGCAGGCAGGGTGAGTTTATGTAAGACTGACCCCTCCTCTGGCCTCCCTTTCCTAGCTAGCCTCAGTCTACATCTCCTCTCTCTCTTACACACACTCACACACACACACACACCTCGACTAGCCTCAGACAGCAGGGTGATTGTGAGAGGCCAGACACACAGCATAAATAGCTTTATTATGTTCTCAAAACTGCCACCGCTAACCCACTTCCCTCTCAAATAGCATAAGGTCATTCCCTGTGCTGGATGCAAAAGGCTGTGAATGAGCCACTCTGCCAACATTTTACCTTGTCCTTTGAAAACAATTATGATAAAGCATTAATAATGGAATGCAAATGGATAGAACATAAATGGTGAATGATACAGTCACACTGACAAAAACATAAGTAGAAAGAGTCTGAGTGTGAGTGAGAAACACAGAGGGAGGGAGAGAGAGATGGCTGCAGAAACACAACCTTTTAAGGCTGCATACCCAGCAGCCCAGTGCCTGAGGTGGACTCACAAATAACTCATACACACATGCAGACAGATGCGTGTGCACATGTACACACTTGGCCACACATTCACACAAGCACGAGCACACCAAATGCCCATGCGATTGCACAAGGTGAAGAGTGTTTTTTCTTCTTCTTCTTTTCTTTGATGTGAGAGTGTATTAGAGGCTTGGCCATCCCTGGCTGTAGATGAGTATCTCAGAGGAATGATGAACATTGTCTGTCTGCCATTTTCATTTTTCATTTACTTCTTTTATTCCAGCTCTCTAGTGAAGGGTCAATCTTGTAAACCGGTGTTTCACGAAGGATCTAATCTTCAGTTAGAGACAAATCAAAAGGAATGGCCCCAGCTTTCTAGTCCTTCCAAATCCAGTGAGCGCAAGCATGAGGCTTTCAAACCAGAAGTCTATTAGTCCTCTGTCTCAGAACAGAGCAAGCTGAAGGAAGCCTGTCCATATCAAAAAGCATAGTCTGTTTTTTCAAGTGAACATTGAAAACATCTATTTGGATATGAAATACAAAATAGAACCCTCTCTCTCCCCACTTCATAAGGGATGGCACAAGCATGTGTTCAGTTAGAAAGACAACCATAAAGTGCCATGTGTGGGACAGCCATAATAGAAAACGATGGCTTCGCAGCTGCTCCATGCAGTCCTGCATGCACACACTCCTCTCTGCCTGGTAGCACTAAAACCATCCTCACCTAACTGCTTTGCAGAAGCAGATGAATGTTAAACCATTTTAACTGCAGCAGAAGCCACAAAATGGCTGTCTGAAAAACACCTCCCCTACTCCCCAACTGTCTCCCTCCTTCCCCTCACCTCACTCCCCACCAACCTCTGTTTTCTCCCCTCTTCTCTGAGCTACCTCTTTCCTTTACCCTCCACTGGTTTTTCTCCCTCCCTCCCTTTTTCTGTGTGCTCTGCCAAAAGGTGCTCCAGTGCTGATATTCTGTTAAGAGAGCCTGCCAACAGTTAGATTTGTCCTTGGATCCAATTCATATTCCCACCTCCCCCTTTGTGAATCTGTTTCGACCCAAGGTGTCCAGCGAAGAAGGGGATACACCTAATCGATTTCTCGTGCTTTAATTTTAAGGTGGCATGGGCATTTCATTATCTAATAGGTGGTTTACTAGTCCGCGTCATATGTTTACACCACAAAAACGCTGCAGGAGTTTCAGCTCCCCCAAACCTGTTAACAAGACAAGAGTGATGGTTCCATCTGAGTCTGGATCACTTCTATTATCAACCCCTCAACACTGCATCTTTCCACCTAATCACGCACTTCTCTTACAATTGCCTCTCCTCTCACAGTCCTTGTTCTTCTCTTTTATCCAGTGCCCATTTGCTCCCCTTCATTCCCATATATCCTAGAAGCCCGACAATTTCTCCACACTTTCACTGACTCATTCATGCTTGTCTGTTTGTCTTCTGGTGCTATGGCTGTGACTGAGGTTTCTGGGGGCTGCTGATAACAGCGGCATACCACCATTCATTTTCAGCCAAAGCATGGCCATCACGTTTGGCTAAACACTCCCTCTGATGCCCACCTCCAAAGCCATGTGAACCTGGTCAGCTATTAATAAATGAATCTAGAGTGGAGGAGCGCCACTGGATGCACTCCTGAAGCCACATTTGTATGGATACTGGTATCTCTTAATTGTCGTTATGGTGGCATGTGTGTGAACCATTAAACACACTCTCATGTGTGCCTCAACTTGCAACGTGCAGCACCACTCATGCATGAGACATTTATCCCTCTCCAGCATCTGTAACTCCACCAGAAGGAGCAGAAATCCCACATCCAGGCAAAAAAACTTCAAGAATTCTACAGTTAAATGTGACATAGCTGATGACAGACTGAAAGAGTGACAACCATCTGCTTGCTGCATGTCACAGACTGTGATGCTATGCCATGGACTGTCAGTGTCAGTGAAGATGCAGGAGGTCCACCCTAGTAAAAAAACATCTCAACCGAGAGTGTGAACAGCTCTGGTTGAGCCGCTCCTTGATCCATGTTTGATGGACACTTCAATCACTGACTGAATCAACTGCTTTATCTTACAACCACCTAATTACAAAGGTATAATGGATTGAGGCACTCAGTGGTACAGCTTTGTTTGGGGTAGTCCATGGGTACGTGCGTGAATGTGCGCGTTGTGAGTTGTGAGTGCCTGCGTGCGTGCGTTAGTCGAATTTGTTGGCATGCGACTACAAGCAATGTCACATATTTCATGTCATTTAATGAACAAAACGGCACAGGCGCAGTGCATTGCGTTATAGGCTGAGTTATAATCAAACCAGCAAAAGCAGACACACGCACAGCAGCTTAAAACATTAACATGAACCCATCTGCAGGAAAGGTGTATTCAGGTGTGGAATGTGGCCGGCGGACCGAGGCTACTTACCCATGTCTAATATTGTGACACACTCGGCTCTAACGTGTAAATATTTTATCACGATCATTTACAGCCCATTTAGACACGTTTTATACAAGCGAAGGATGGGATGACAGCCTCCTGGGGAGCTGTCAAACGGTGCTGGGATATATGTATATATCTTTTTGACAGAAACCCCCGAGGAAAATGGCGTCAATGGTGCTTTGGAAAGAAAAAAAGCGAAAACAGGATTTGCAGACGATCTGATGACAGAAGCAAGGTAGCTGCACAGGAAAAAATCCAGTCAGAAACTTGGAGCTTATGTTCAATCCCTCACAGAAATAAGATCGTTACAGGCTCTTGCAGATCGACTTGTGTGGTTGAGATCCGCGGCGGTGCAGAGTGCGTCTCCGATACCTTGCTGGATCGCTGGTCACTCGGGGAGCTGCACAGTGCTGAGATCCCTCGTAAATCCGCTACTCGGTTGGCAGGGGAGGAGGGGGAGTAGGACTATTACTGCAGTCAAAACAAGCCCGCACCCGACCACAAGCCCAAATCCAGCGGGGAAATGTTCAGCGACAAAACCGCGATTTCAGATGTCAGTGAAGACAGAGGAGCCGACGCAGGAGACAGGGTCGTGTATGGTCGCCGATGGCATCGGATCAGGGTTTTCTGTGCGTGTGCGCCTCTGTGATTTTCCGATCGGTGAATGTCAGGTCCCGCAGCCTGGTGTCTGGTAATGATCTCACCCAGCAGACTGAAAGCTGTGGCCGAGCAGAGCACTGGAGAGAGAAGAGAGAGGAGAGGAGGAGCGACATCGCCTCCACCTGGCAGCAGACACGCTCAGCGTGCGTCCCTGTGCAACCTCCCCATAATTCCCAGGGCCTTCTCTTGTGGGACTCACACGGGCATGGGGTTATTTTAATGTGGCTTAATGCAAAGTAGGAAAGCAATATCTGGCAAAAGGCCTGTTGTTTTGACTGAGTCCGTGATGTAAGAAGAGAAATGATTAGCACTTTCGAAAGGTTCAGATATGGACCTGCATAGGTATGAACTGCTTGGTCGCTCCCTAAATCTTTTGTCAAATTAACCAGACTGAATCCCACCAGAAAGTCTTTTTGGCCATCCATGGTCCTTTTTGGTAAAGTTCCAGGAAAAATTGGAATAATTCAGTGATACTGTATTAATTAACCAGGAAATTGCCTGATTATTAATCAGTATAACAAAACAAATGATTTAAAAATAGATATACAGTGGATTAAAATCTTTAAAATACTGTAAAGGAATTTCATAAATGGACAAATAAAATCCTAAGATAAAAGTGATGATCAGTATATAGCCTCTCCTATTGCAACTCATTCAAAAAGTTTAGAAACTTTGTAACCAGCTTTCCTCCAATTAAAAGAGAATAGCTTTAAAATATAAGCAAGGATATTATCAGCAATTATTATCTGCAATAGGCAGCCATGCAGCCAAACATCTACTGAGTCACAACTAAATACATATATTGTATCAGATGTTCTTGCACATCTCCGGGGGAGTTTTGAAACATGAAACATAAACCTGTGGGCAGCCTAAGAATAAGGTTTATCACCTGTGTCTTCTTAGGAAATAGTTTGCCAATAAACCACAACTACCAGAATGACTTGAAAGTATGGTATTTGATAAGCCCAGGATAATTAAGTACAACTGAATGTGTGTTCAGCGAGACAAACGGTATCATAAACACTGGCCAGCACATTTACTTCAGAGGAAGACAAGGTGGGTGTGTACATGGGGTTCGGTGGGTGAAGGGTGAAGGAAGACAGATTAAAGTGTGTGTCTGTGTGTGCTGGTGCTTTCCCCTCAGTATGTCAAAATACAGCAGAGTGGAAAATCCACATCATCAATTCATGAAAAAGCCACAGTTGTTCCATTAATTTATCATTTTCAGAATGTACGCTTGTATTGTACCTCCATGCAAAACTTGACCTTCCCTGTATGGAAACCATCCTTTAACATTAGCAAGCAATGCAAATGATGTCAGATGACCTTTCTCTTAGTGTCCCACAGTCACCAGTTACTCATCTCTGGTACATCTGTGTGTATGTGTCTCTGAGTGTGTGTGTGTTCAGAGCACCCAGTGGGAGGTATTTCATTAGCCAGGACAGTATTTGTGATTGTGCACTCAGTAGCATGAAAGTTGTAGTTAAAAATCTGCAGTGCAAACAACGGTTTGGGTGTTGTTGCTTTTCACTTCCCCTGTGGTGGCACATTGGCTAGATTCACAAATATGTGTGTATGTGTGTGTTTGTGCATGTGAGTATGGGTAGAGTCTCTGTTTCATTGGGAGTGTTTTCATAACAATGTCACAGCTCTTTATTGCTCATTGCTCATTTTTGTACTTATCATACAGTGTTGTCCTACTTTAGTTTACTTATGTCTTTATGAGGGCCAGATGTTTTTGTTTTTGAATGATAGTATATAGATAAAAAATGTTTCAAAGTAACACCATTATTATTAGTCTTTGCATTTATGTTAATTCTCTTTTTTTCCACGATGTATCTAAAGGGTGTAGGCTTCGCTTTAAAATTTGGCTCTGGTTTATTGTTATGATTTATAAAGCTATGTTTAAATTTGAATTCCAATAAGGGTTGATTTTAGGGGTTTGGAGAAGAGAAATCCAATTTGACTCCAAAAATACCTTTAAAGACCTCATAAAAATAGAATAAGAAATGTGCGTGTATATATGTGTTCGTGTGTGTCTATTGATTTGGGATGTGTGCAAGAATACAAAGAGACCCCTGAGAGTGAGGGGTCAACAGCTGCTCCCCAACAACCAATCAATTGCAGTGTATCAGTAAACATTATGCACACACACACACACACACGAACACACACACACGAACACATACAGAGGCACTCTGTTCTCAGATCTGTTGCCATGGATACCAGATACAGGCAGCCAAGAGGGAGCAGTTTTCCAGCTTAAACTGTAAATATTGAATTATGATGGGGAGGAAAGAGACAGCAGTGCAGGGCAACGTTCATGCCTGAATGATCTAAATATCTAGATAATCCTTTCATCTCTATTCACCGCTACAGGAAATCTGGAACATCATTCATGTTCATCAAGTTCAACATAAAAAGATCAATCTGTCTTCCTGAACCAGTCATTTATGTAACTCTCTATTACAGATTGAGAGCTGCCCCCATTCCTTCATCTCTCCCTGCCTTTTTGTCTGGAAGATCTACATTCCCTGAAGTGGGACGCACAGTAAATGCTTCCCTATGCCTAATTTGCAAAGACATAAAAGTGAATCTCATTCAAACCACTTTACCAAATGCTACAGCTTTTATGTGGCAGCAGCTCCTCTGTGGTTTCATCGATGGGGAAAGAGGAGTGATGAGATGGAGAGGTGTAGAAGGAGAAAAATCAGTTCACAATTAATAAGTGCTATGGCAAATCTTTTAAGTGGGGGGGTCACTGGAGAGAAAAGACTGAGAGAGGAACCAAAGAGAGACCCTGAAGGTCACTGTCAGTAATTGTTTGCAGTTTCTATGAATAATATAAGCAGCAGAGTCTGTTGAGCTAAAATAGTAATAACACAATGATATTGGTAACAAAGCTAGAGCAGTTGACTGCATCGGGGGACGTGCTAACCTTGAGCTGACATTGCAAGCAGGAGAGACTCACATTCAATCAATGAAGGTTTTTTTCTCAGGGAGTCCGCTAATCTCATAGGGCAGCACAGGGTTCATCAGAGTGGAGACACCTCTGGGACTGACAGAGGCAGTGAGGTTGGCTGAGGGAGAGAGTGGGAGTGTGTCGATGTGTGTGTGCAGTAGACAAGGTCTTCGCGTGTGAAGACAGTCAGTGAACCATGCAAGGAACAAGCGGTTATGTGTTATAATGTGCGTGTGTTGCACGTGTGTGACAATAGTGTATCTGCCTGTGTGTTTGGTGGAAGAAGTGAGGGCCATACTGATGGAGTGAGAAGTTAATGGGATGTGTGACAAGGCTGATTACTGAGGCCTCAGTGATCTGGCTGGGTTAATGAAGTAAATGACTTCTTGAATAACAGACCACTGGGGCTATCTTCAGCTCCTGATCCACTCTGATAAACCAGACTGGCCTTCTCTTCCCCCTCATTCACCTTGCAATAATATCTGGCTTAAACACCCACACTGAGAGAGTCATGGGTTTGAATCCATCCTGCAAATGCTTTTGCATTTCTATCAAATTAGGCAGAAACTAAACGTATAAGCTTCGTGCAGAAATTCATTAAAACATAGCTGCTCAGTGCACAGTGCTCACTCTCTGGGGGACAAATGTGGCCACCTGCAGTTTGCACATGCATACAATGCTACACACAAACACAAACATAGGCAAAGAAAGACTTATTTTAAGACTTTGTTCTCCATTTGGGGTTGAGGTAGAGATTCTCCTAATGAGAGTGCTAATGATGTCTGAGAGGAGATGCAGCTCAGAACAAAACGCAGATGGAAGCTCAGACAACAACAAAGACGGCCCTAAATGTTGTTGACTGTGGACTCCCTGCTGGCTCTGTGTATGTGAAGAGATGACACTGTGCCCATCCCCCTGCCACTTATAGGAGCATTATCATAATGTTGTCTCTGTATGAGCCGAGCTATCAAGTGAGCTCATCTTGAAGTCCTCCACAAGCCCCGGTGTGTGGTGATGCTTCGG
Source organism: Monopterus albus (assembly GCF_001952655.1). NCBI lineage: Eukaryota > Metazoa > Chordata > Actinopteri > Synbranchiformes > Synbranchidae > Monopterus > Monopterus albus. Next base: position 3,121,984 of record NW_018127903.1, on the reverse strand, counting down.
ATGCTGGGGGTAGTCAGTAGAGACCAAAAACAAAAACACATTCCACCCCAATATTTATTCTGACTGACAGTTGTGGGATCTAAAAGGCAGTGTAGGACTGACAGCAACAATTTGATGGTTCTCTGTGTTGGATTTAAACAAATGACAGCAATGAAGATAATGATTGTCCTTCTGTTTGTCCTTCTACTTTCTCACTGTATTGTCACTACAGACTTGGGTGAAGTAAATCAGTATGTGGGCTATGTGCGGCTGCAGTAAGTCAGTAGTTTAATAACTTCAGTTTCAAATCCTGGCTATATGCTAATACTGTATTATGAAAGAAGATTTAAAAAACAGATTAATGGCAACATACTCTATATTAGACACATGAATAATAAATAATTAGTTCTCAGAAACCCATTGTTTGTCACGGTATGTGTGAAACTTCACACCTCAAACATCTACCCTACAGCATCCTGTTGTGTCATATATAACTGTGGTCAGATACAGCTGCATCTGAATGTGTGTGTGTGTGTGTGTGTGTGCACGAGCGTCTTTGTGTGTGTGGGCAGAGTCAGAAACAGAAAAAAAGAGGAAAACTCCCCAGATGAGAGAAGGCTGCCACTTTGCCACTTCCCCTGAGACTCTGAGTAAAATGAAGACAGAAACATACAACAGGTGTATGATACAGCACTGACTGTGATAGCGCTGAATCATTCGTCAATCAAAGTTCATTTTAAACGTCATCAGTGGTTCCAGTGTAATGATCTAATATGTTTTCTCTCACAAATTGCTTTTTCCTCTTAGATGCTAATGGTTTTCATTACACAAACCTGATTGTCACTTGTGGCTTTGTGTGACAGAAGCTGCACTAGGCAGGATTATGTAAAGAGGAAATGTAAAAAAATGTTATGGTGATCATAAATTATATCCTCTTCACTCTCTTTCAAAGACAATTAGCCAGAAGATTAAAGAACTTTACAATCAGCGCACAGTGCTCAAAAGAAGAATGAGGTGGGACACAAAAAAGACACCTGGCCTGTGTTTGTTGTTTACTGTACACTGTGTGAATACTGTCCCATATGAAGCTGCTTCCCACCAGCAGGATGTGGTAGAGTGACACGTCCTCGCTCAACAACACCGACTGCCTACAAATTTGATAAACAGCCTTGCGGTTTCACTCTCCTCTTGCCTGTCAAACAGAGGTACACACATCCATACACACACAGGCATACACCAGCTCTACAAGAATCACCATCTGTTAATGTGACATATAACTGGAGTGAGTTGTTCTGCATAATGTTACCTGTGGTTTCATTTAGATTTACTATGACAAACTATACAAATGCCACCAGAATCACTTATGTCTCTATAACTCAGTTGCTGCTCTTCTGCATCTGCAGCCTTACAGAAAGACTGACGGGAATAAGCACAAGAATACCCTCAAATCGTATCAGAATTAGAGGCGGGCGTCAATATGTCACATTTGTTTTAAAGAAAGTGATGTAAGTGGTTCTGATTAATGTTTGCCACTGGACTGTTATGATCCACATATAAAGCCCCAAATATTGCTGATACAATGTCAGTAAAGACTTGCACTAACTGCTGGAGACATATCTTTGTTTCTCTTCTCTTCTCTCCTCTGCATGCTTGCATGGGCACATACGGTCCTGTCAGTCACATCTGTGAGCTGTCAGGATATGAATGTGTATGCATCTCAGGGTAGAATGAGGGGTGTATTAGGCCTGCTGATCCTTCACACTCCTCTTGTCAAACTTAACATGAAAATGAAAGTGTATGCATGTGTGTGTGTGTGTGTGTGTGTGTGTGTGTGTGTGTGTGTGTGTGTGCGCGTGTGTGTGTGAGACGGGGGGGGGGGGATGGG
>NW_018127903.1:3098618-3119669 GCF_001952655.1 Monopterus albus | reverse complement strand
TATGTATGTGTGTGTGTGTGTGTGTGTGTGTGTGTGTGTGTGTGTGTGTGTGTGTGTGTGTGTGCGTGTGTGTGTGAGGCAGGAGGGATGGGTCAAAGGAGAGGAGCCATGCCTAATCCTGTGGGATGTGAGGGTATCTACTGTGTATGGAGATGGGATGTGGAGATGTGTTCAGTGGTGCATGGATCACAAAACCTTCCTAACTGACAAAAGAGACTCCCAGGAGACCAATGTCAAACTGATCACTGCTTAAAGAAAGAAAAAAAGGCAAACATAACAGTGCTGCATATTGCATCATAACAGTGAAATGCTACCAGACTTTGAGATCAGATCTTGCAAAGTGAGTATGAAATTATTTGTATTAATATATCATTGTTAGTAGTAACAACAGAATAGTTGTTTAAAGAAGCCTTAGTAGATTTATTATATTATATTACATTATATTATATTATATTATATTATTTCGCCCCATTCTCGGTCACATCAAGTGCCCTCCAGATTTAGAGATAAATATTTGACCCTAAAAAATAAATACAGTTATAAAAAATGTATTATTATTATTAGTAATAGTAATAGTATGAATTTGCAGGTGCTTTGTGTGCAGAAATTATGGCCCAAAATGTTACAAAATCAATAGTGTTTCTATATATTACTGTATTACTTATAGGCTTTTTTTTTTCTAAATCTGCTTTATAAGCTTGTCTTTGCTGTGTCCTCAGTGTTGGACATATTGAACCGGCAGGTGGCGATATTGGACAAGTTAATACCTCCTGTAACCCGGAAGAAGTATCTGTGGCCCTTTAACAAAGGAGCAAATGTGTCCTAGTGAGGAGTTGACAGTTAGCTACCATGGCGCTTGATGTTAAGTCCAGGGCCAAACGGTATGAGAAGCTGGATTTCCTCGGAGAGGGTCAGGTATGCAGAGAAATATATCGGTGCTTTTTGTTTTTGCTTTTGTTGCCTTCTTTGCATGCGACGCCTGTTGTGAAGAAAGCATGATAGCAAGCTAACACGCGTTAGCTGCTTGTTAATGTCAACAAAGCCCCGATGGTGCATGCTCTTGATGATGGTGAGAACAAATAGTTCTGTTTCAGTACTTTTTGTATCTGCTTTTCCTCTCCAGTTTGCCACAGTGTACAAAGCCAGGGACAAAACGACTGACACTATAGTTGCTATTAAAAAGGTACAAGAATTTTTCTTTATTTTGGGACAGCCTCTGTATCGCATGCTGATGTCTAACACCAGGCTATTTATCTGTTTTCTGCCAGATTAAGGTCGGACACAGAACCGAAGCTAAAGATGGTAATTGCTGACTGACCTATAGTATGCATATATGTGCATATCGTTGTCATCCACATGTTGATGACTATAATTTTTATTGAAAGGTATCAATAGGACAGCTCTTCGAGAGATTAAACTGCTGCAGGAGCTGCATCATCCAAATATCATTGGGGTAGGTAAACATTAGTATGCCACCTTATATTTGTATCCTCATGTTCATAATACTGGGACTACTTGTGAGGGGGGGAAAGAATTTGTTTTCTATATTGTAAGTATTCCTTGAAGTTGAACTGAACATAAATAATATGATGTTTGTTGTAGCTGCTGGATGCCTTCGGACACAAATCCAACATCAGCCTTGTGTTTGACTTCATGGAAACGGATCTAGAGGTGAGACGGCTCAAATTCTTGGAAAAAAGTCTGTCAGTATTAGGATTACATAGCAGGAACACCCACACAATCTTTATTATGCAGTCTCTTACATCAGCCTATTAAGAATCTGAGCCGTGTTCTCTTTTCAGTTCAGCTATATTATGAGGGGTTTGGGGTGTAGCCACAGTGCCCTGGCTGTGCCTGGGCAGGGTTGGTCCTAGTTGGTTCTTGGATTGGGGGGGACACCAGGAAATACCAGGTGCTGTGTCTGCACTCTTTATGCCAGACCCAAGCCTGGATAAAATAGGAGGCTGCTTCAGGAAGGGGCGTTGCATATGCCTTTCATGGTCATCCACTGTAGTGGCCCCCCAAAAATTGTGAGCAGATGAAAGGAGAACAGCAACAAAAGGGTTCTTGGACTTGCACATTTCTTTATTAATTTCTCTGGACAGTGTTGTGGAAAAAAGTGTATCCTAATAGTCCAGTTCACTGGTGAGGAGTGTGAATAAAAGTCAAGGACACATCTGTCTTTGTGAGATTTATTTCTTTTTTATATATATGGGTCTCACACACAAGTTTCGGGGAGGATTAGATAAAAGGCACCCGTTCTGATTTCACACATACACCCACACTGAAAGAAGTCTTTGTCTTGAGATGGTACGCAGAATCAGGGAGTGCATACCTTTTCAAGGACAGTTTGTGCTATCTTTTGCTGAGCAGACAGTTCAGATATTCTGTGTGGACTGAGTTCATCACAGTTTAAGGCATATATGAGCAAAACAAAAATTTCCATTACAACAGGAACTAATATGTAGTTATTGTGTTTACCGAAACTGTTGTAAGTAATTAACAGGCATTTTCAGGAAACCTTCAGCAAATTATAGACTTAGACAGTACATTTCTACAGGTTTGCCTATTTTATTCATAGCAGTTATTTGCAATATAGTTTTGTTCATTTTTACAATATTATGTAAAAATCAGTAGTCCTGTTCCATAAACTGCAGAACTTGACTGGAGTCCACCTGTGGCAAATTAAACCGACTGAACATAGTTTAGAAAGGCACATGCCTGTGTTTATAAGGTCCCATGGTTCACACTGCAGGCCATGATATCTATGGAACTCCCTGCAGACTGCCATGATAAAAGGCATAGATCAGAACAAGACTATAAAACCCTTTCTCAGTAGCACAGTGGCCTCAGTAATTGTGCAGTGGAACCACTAGGACTCTTGTTAGAGTTGGTCATCCAGCTAAACTGAGTAACTGGGCAAGAAGAGTCTGGAGAGCCCAGGGAGGAGAGCAAGAGCTCAGTCTGTGTCTGATATATATGACAGCCCAATTTAAAGGACTCTTTGAACATGAGGAAAGGGCTCTCTGGTCTAATGAGACAAAAACTGAACTCTTTGGGCAGAACTCAAGCACTGTGAGTGGACAAGACCAGGCACTGCTAATCACCTGGCTAATGGCATCCCTATGGTTAAGCATGATGGTGACAGCATCACACTATGGGGGTGCTTCTCAGCAGCAGGGACTGCTCAGAATGGAAGGAAGGATGTATGCAGCCAAATACAGACAGTTCATTGAAAACCTGTTTTCAAGTGCACATGAGACTGAGGGTGATAATAACCTGAAACGTAACAGTCGAGACAACACTGGAGTGGCTTTGGGACTGTCCTCGAGTGGATGAACTAAAGCCCAGACTTAAACCTTATATGAAATGTGTGGACAGATCTGAATATGGCAGTTTAGACACTTCCTATCCACTCTGAGGAAGCTTGAGAGGATCTGCCAGGAAGAATGGGATAAACTGCCCAAATCCAGGTGTGCTGCCAAAGGAGCTTCTACAAAGCACTGAAGTGAGATTATGAGTGCTTTTAATAATGGAGAATGATGCTATGGCCCTGTAACTCGTATTAGGACCTTTTCCTTATTGCTTGCATCCTGTAAAGGGACAACTTGGGAACGAAAATTATGCCTGTAAACCTAAAAGCACTCATTCAATGTAATTAAAGACGCTGTAAAAGATGTTGCCACCAGATGGAAGTTTCAGCCTTTATCACTTCCCCTTTAACAGAGAGCAGGTGCTGGGTTTCATCTGTGTGTGTGTTTTAAAGATATTTTAGGTGTTTGTGGCAAGTGTGATATTAAAGAATTTGCTGTTATGGTTGGCTTCTAATAACATGAATGGCAGAGCAGGTCAAAGAATTGGTGAAAGGTGGGGAAAAAGGAGATTGAAAGGTGTAAGGTCAGATGAGAATATATGAGCAAAGAAAACATGAGCAGCATGATGATGATGATGGCAGGGTGAGTGCTCTCATCACACCATTAAGTGGTTACAAGGTCACTAAGGCTTTTATGTTTTCTCCCACCTCTAGTTTGGCGCCAGCCCCCAATACATCAGACCTTAATAGAATGATGCAGCACAAGATAGCCATGCTTTAAAGAAATCAATATCCTTCCGCTCTTGGCTCTTGCAATGAAGCGATGCCATTAGCCGCTCACAGGCAGATGGGACACGAGGACGAAATGTGATGCTCATCCTAAAACTGTTGCTGAAGCCTGTTTTTAAGCCAGTGTTTAGATGTAGCTGTATGACATTGTCAGTTATAGTTGTTGGATGCTTTATTGCCAGTAACAACATGTATCAGGATACTAGAACCAGTGTTGTTAGAACTGGTGACACAGTTGTGGTTCTGGATGAGAGGCTGAATCTGAACTGTATTTCAGCTGTTCCAGCTGTGTCCCCTTGTTCACAGAAATAGATTTCAGGGGTCTTTAATATTTTGTTTTGTTTTTTTAAGGTAATTATTAAAGACACCAGCCTAGTCCTGACTCCAGCCAACATCAAAGCCTACATCCTCATGACTCTACAGGGATTAGAGTATATGCACCAACACTGGATCCTACACAGGGTAAGAGCGCCTATACCACACACACACACACACACACACACACACACTGAGAGTCAGTAATTATATTTAGCTAATTCCTGTGTCCAGGATCTGAAGCCCAATAATCTGCTGTTGGATGGTAACGGAGTGTTGAAGTTGGCTGATTTTGGTTTGGCCAAGTCATTTGGCAGCCCCAACAGAGCCTACACACATCAAGTTGTTACCAGGTCTGTGCTGCATAACTAACACACAACTTCTGTACTTCATCCTGGTATTTTTGCTACTCCCTGGAAGTCACTTAAAGGAGCTTATTTGAGACCAGTGGATAGTGGCAATTCAGAAAGGTTTTGGAGGTTGCAATCCAGTTTAACACAATCTTACTAGGAAAGAGGTCCTTCATGGTTTCACTGGTGGTTTAAGAGTCGTAAAATTTAATTCTCCTTTTATTGATATCTTTTCTAGGTGGTACCGCTCCCCTGAGCTCCTGTTTGGAGCCAGAATGTACGGTGTGGGTGTTGACATGTGGGCGGTGGGATGCATCCTGGCAGAGTTACTCCTTCGGGTACACAATCCTCATCTCAAAGAGCTTCATACAGAAGCCAGTTGCTGCTACTTTTTATATCCATGATGATGTCTGTATGATCCTTTTCTGTAGATGCCATTTCTCGCTGGAGACTCAGACCTTGACCAGCTGACTAAGATTTTTGAGGCTCTTGGGACTCCCACAGAAGAGACATGGCCTGTTGGTATCTGTTTCTCCTTCTGTCTGTGATTGTTTTTTACTTTGGTCACATCTGAGGATCCTTGTGTACTTTGTTTGTCTAATGTCTCTGCAGGGATTGACTAGCCTACCAGACTATGTGTCATTCAAAATCTTTCCTGGAACACCTCTGGAACATATATTTAGTGCAGCTGGTGATGACTTGTTAGAGCTGTTACAAGGCCTCTTCACCTTCAACCCCTTGACAAGGACCACAGCTACACAGGTAAAGTACAGCAGCTATTCTCACTTGGAGTAATTGTTCTAAGGGAAATACTGCTCAGAAAAGATCACACATGAAGCGCCTTCACAACATAGTGTAGGTATAGACATTGCTGTGTAAGGCATGATTACCATTTACATTCGATGACATAGTGTAATTACACCATCTGTTGTTTTTCCAGGCCCTGAAGATGGGGTACTTCAGTAATCGGCCTGGTCCCACCCCTGGCCCACAACTCCCCCGACCGAACTGTTCAGCTGAGGCTCTGAGAGAGAAGGAAAATGTTGGGCTCAAGAGGAAAATTGAAGGCCTAGAGACAAGTAATGAATGCTTACTGTAGTTGCTATATGTACCCCCAATCCTCCAAGTGTATTTGGTATACTATGTATGCCCAAAGTACATGAAGTGCCTCCCTGGCATTGATTTACTCAAATAAAGCCAGTCAGTGGTATTGTGACAAATGGTTTTTAACTGTGGCATGAGCAGCAAGTAAAAGTTTTCCGGCTCATTCTGAAAGGAGTTTGAACATCCCAATCAGACCTAAGTTACATAATGCATACTGTGAATTTTTTTGTTCTCATGATTATGCACACTAAAGCAGTTTTCACGCCTAAACTCTGGACTGTGTCCACAGAATCAGGTCCAGACTTTTTCCAGAGTTTCCCTTTCACACATGCACCACACAACAGGAGGTAGTCTGTGTCAGATGCATTCTCACCTACTGGAAATACTCTGGTTTATGCGGGTAGTGCATGTCTGAAAGGGGTTTTATGATACCGGTTGACTGAACCCACCAATTTAGAGGGTGTTGGCTGCACATTTAACTGCAGCTTAGAAACTCAGAATAGTGAAGTGAAACAAACACACATTTAAACTGTAGTGGATTATGGGAGGGTGTGTTTACTGAAGTAGGACCATAGGATTGACTGGGAGGTTCAAAACCTTTTCAGCTGCTCCTGGTCTGGAAACTTTAGTGGTTAGCAGATCACTCATTATAGCACTTGTACATATAGTGTAGTTTGTTATGTGAATGTATTGTTATGGGCATAGGCTTATGTGTAAAGTGAATGTAATCTATTTTTAGTGCTCTTTTTATAATACAGCCCTCTTTGTATTATTTTCAGCTGTGATGAAGAAGAAGCTGATTTTCTGACCAGATGGGCCCTGGGAAATCAGATCACCATCTTCACACTACTGTGTCTTTCAGCTTCCTCCATTGCTCAGTATTGTCCACTGGAAACAGGAGTCCGAAAGCAGCAAAGGGGAAAAAATGCTCAGATGTGGATGACTTTAGGACAGTTTAGAGGTCGTAGTTGTTGCGAGTTGGGAATTGTAGCTAAGATTAGCTCCGAGTGTCCAGCAGTCCAGCAACATCAGTTCAACAGAGACTCTGTGGTTAATGGTGTTGGCTCAGCCTAACATCGGGGAGTAGTATGTCTATTTATGTGAGTGAAACAGAGAACAACCAAATAAGCAAGTCTGATTTATTTTGTGTATATGCATTTTTTTTTTTGTATGCAAGACCAATAAATGGTACAAATGTTAAATGGGCTTTCCTTATAATTGAGACAATGTGAGATTTAAGCTAACTGCTTTTAAGAAGTCACCATGAAACTGTTATATTGTAACATATGATAAGCATGACTGTGAAGAATGGAATGTTCCCAGCAGTACACAAACATACATATTGCAAACACACAATACAGACTGATTTCCTGTGAGGTGCGTTCACAGTCTTCACTTGCTGAATGTGTGTGTGGACAGAAATATGCTAGTGGTTTATTTGCTGAGCATGTGCAAGTCAAGGAGAGAGTCTGAGACAAGCCCTGTCTTCAGGCTGCTAGGCTTGACAGTCTTTCCCTCTGTGTCTGTGATCCAGCACAGCATGGCATACAGAGGTCGTGATGGTTTGGCAGACATTCTTGCCCTTTCTAATGATCTGAGAAGAGGAAGAGATGAGAGAGTGTCACTGCTGGAGGATTCAGTCTTCATACGTATTTGATCAGATTCTTTTCTTGTTCTATTGTATAACAAAAGCCAGTGCAGACTGGTTAGTGTGACGGCTTTTTGGATCTGAACAGAGAGGTTTATGGACTTGAGGTCTAACACCCTATGTTTGTAAGGAGGCCACCCAGTGTGATTCAGGCCTATTTACAAATGCTCACAATACAGCAGTGAGAGGGAACACAATGACTTTGTGAGGCTGCAGTGGATGAGTACAGTGTGTAGATGTATCGTGTGAGTGGTTCAGATGACAGGTTTGGCAAATGGCAGCACAGTCAGAGAGAGTCACAGTAGCAGCCTTGTCAGCTCAAGCTCCTCAAGGCCGCTGTTGCACTGGCACACGGTTGCCCACATACTGTTACAAAACAAGAGCATGTGGTTTGTGGGAGAAAGTAATACTGACTCATACTGTATGTCTGAATCAGCGAGATGTACCAGTGTGAAGACAAGATATGACATTAGCATGAATATGGTGAAGTATAATTTAGCCAAAAATCTGAGATCTTTGTGTGCACAATGTTCAGGAATATTATCTATAGAAACAGGTAGGCTTACTGGTCTCTCTTGCATGGAAATACTTTATGTGACTTAGAGATTAGCAAAGTCCTTTTAGAATTTATTGCTCGTTATATGATGATTAAAGGGATACATGTCTTAGTAAGAAAGTCACCTTTGGCTTTTACTGTTTGGGGGTGGCCACAGGGAATTGTCACATTGACATTGTTTTAATTATTACTTATTCAATTCTGAAAAATAGAGGTTTTCTGTCAGTGATGGAGCACGTGATGTGGATGTGTTTATGAGTTTGAATGCACTTAATTGCTATAAACTCGAAAGACTCAATTGAATTGTGCAGGATATGGTTCTTCTTACCATTACTAACTCTGAGAGATGAGACGGTTCAAGTAACTTCAAAACAGTGCTGATTTATTCAAAGGATCACAGGTAAAATTCCACATAAAGGAAACCACAACTGGGCCACATGTGACATGCCATCATGTAAGCAATGCCATCATTGCCAGACCATGGCCCACATCTGGTTGACATACCACTTGCCATGCCAGCAGTCGGCCAGCAGTGCCGGCTTTACCCCAGATCTGGCCCACACTTGTCTGCTATGTGGGATTTGGGTCACTTGGTATCACCATTCTTGCCATTATTTCGACTATAATTTTGAAAATAATTATATATCAATTACATTTTATAGGTCATTATATGACCATATATTGTATTTCATAATTACAGCTGTTGGAATGATTTAATGCTGCTTAAAAAATCTTAAGTTTAAAAAACTTTAATGACAGACAAATGAATGTACTGTAAATCACATGGGTGATTAAGAGAAATGTACCATTGTGCCCATTATATGCTTTCTTTCCATTTTCCGCTGTATCATAAGAGGGAAATGGAAATGAGACCACAATAAAATAGGCCTAACCAAACAAGGCCAAAATGGGAAAATATAAAGGCCTTAATTCACGTGGCATCTGTTTCTGTGAGAGGCAATGTGAAACAGAAGGACACCGTCAGCTACCTGAGTGTCGTCTAGTGCCATCTAGTTTCCACTCGACACTCCATGTCTTTGGGTTTTGTCGGTGATGTGCAGTGGGAGGAGAGTCAGGGAGGAAGTAAGGGAGGGGAAGGATAGGCAGAGAGGGAGGAAGTAAAGCAGGGGACGGATAGGCAGACAGGGAGGAAAGATAGACAAGACAGACGGACAGACGGACAGAGCGTTGTTCCTCTTGTGTTGGTGAGAAGCGACGGAGAGACGCAGCCAGCTGTGAAACGGATTTTATTTATTGACCCCCCCCACAAGATGTGTACACCGTGTTGTATATCACAGGTGAGGAGCAGTTATCAGACTTACTGGTTTTTGGTGCTGTTTTTTTTTTTTGTGGTGTTGTTTTGTTCAACGTTTATAAACGTTACAGTGGAACGTTACAGCGTCGCGCTACGTCGAACGTCGTCTGTTGTTGCAGTTTAGTTTATTGTTTGTATCAGTGTCTGTAGCCGCTCAGTGTCTGTTAATGCGAGTCGACAGAGATGTGTTTATGTGTTGCTGGTTTCCGACCCCGTTGTCAGCGGCCGTAGCCTAATTTATTAACAGTAACAAAATGTGGTGATTCCCTCAGTGAACTAGGTGAATAACTTGACTGTAGTAACGTTAATAAAGCCGTTGGCAGACAAAGGGAGACGAGGCAAAACTAAAACAGCCACAGCCAAAGGTTCAGTACCTTCAGAATGTCTTCAGAGGTGTGTTGTGTGGAAACCGTGAAGCATTCGGGATGGGCATTTCTCACACTTGTCTTACATGTATAAACGGAGTGTGATGTACTCGTCTTTCCTTTGGTTTCACTGTTGACTTTAGGCAATGCACACTTTTGCACCACTAACAAACATCTTGCTTCCCATCTCACAAACTTAGGGCCAGTCGGATTCCTAGCTTGTATTTATACCACATGCCCTTAAGGAAGGATGTCAGTTCAGTCTTTGTGTTTCTAATGTGTTTATGGTCAACCTGTTATAGGCTATTTTAAAAGTGCAGATTTACTTGAAAAAGGCAGACACAGCCCAAAACTGAAAATTGTGTAAATTACATTATAACCTATGCCTCCTATAGAAACACTATGGTTGGACCTTCTTTTTTCTTTCTTTCTGCCTTTTAAAAGGGAAGTTAACTAAGGTCTTATATAGAAATGTACATTATATTCCTCCTGAAGAATGGGCTACATATTTAATGTTTAATTTTTTTTTCCTGAATTGCTTTTGTCAAAAAGTTATATTTTGAGTTTGCCAAATTATATACTACTCATATAAATATAATTGTCAGCGGAAACAATTACAGTACTTAACCGTGTGTTGATAACCAACAGTAATTGCAATAATTAATAGTTTTTAAGTAATTTTTAAGTAAAAATGATAAAAATGAATTAGCTCCAGCTTCTTGATATTTGTTGGTTTTGTTTGTCCTCCATGAGAGTAAATCGGATTTCTTTGGGTTTTTCATTGTTGGCTGGATAAAATGAGAGATTTGAAAATGTCTGTGAGCTTGAGAAATTTGTTACACATAAATAGTGTTAGGTATTTTTAGTCAGATAGAAATTGGATAGATACTTTATGTATTAGAAATGTTTAGTGGAGATAAGATGTCTAGTTAGACTGTTAAATGCTTAGTCATGCTTATGAGTTTCTACAGGGTACATCTGGTCAAGGATAACTAGAGAGAAGAGTTGATGACTGTCAGCAGACAGGGTGTTTAATATTATTATTATGATGTGTATAACTGCAGCCTTAGCCATAATATGTTCTTATGTTTAAGTCACGACATGTTACTAGAGGTCGTGAGAATGTTTTTAGCTACACACCACTTAATCAACAGACACACACACATTGATTTGCTTCATGTTTTGACTACTGCTATGACCAGCTGCAAAGCTGGTAACAGAGACGTCTCGGTTGACGTTTCTGTGTAGTATGGGGCTAGCCCAACCGAGGGGATATAATGTATAGGCCTGGTGGGTTCAGGGTCTTTCATCTTACATCTGCCTGCGTGCAGTTTGGAGGTGGAAGATACCTGAGCGTGTAATGTTAATTTTACCTGTGATCCTTTGAATAAATCAGCACTGTTTTGAAGTTACTTGGACTGCCTCGTCTCTCAGAGTTAGCAATGGTAACAAGAACCACAGTCCTTCAATAGATTAAACGATTCCTCAGAAAATGATTGGCAAATTAATCAATAATTTAAAAAAAATAGTGCCAAGATTGTTAGTGAATTTGAATTATGAAGTTGCAACATTTACTTTGAAAAGAGGCAGTCTGTGTTTTTTATGTAAGTTAGTGAAGTTTTTCTTCAGTGCTTTCAACTAACAGATTGTTTTAGACCAAATGGTCATCATCGAATTCAATGACATACACAGATGTCACATAAAGGCAGCTCTCTTCTATTCCCTGTCCTTTTCAAAGACAGGGAATGATCGAAACGGGAGAATTAAGAGAAATTAAAGACAAACACTTAGATCAGCTTTGTGCTGCCGTGCTTTAAGTTCTCTAATCCTTGTCACAGACAGCCCATTTAGTTTTGTCGCCATCTCTGTTTATGTATATAGTTGCTTTTTTTTGTTTTGTTTTGTTTGGTTTGTTTTCAGGCGTGTGTATGTGCCACTCTTGAAGTTTAGACTAGCCTAAATTGATGTGTGGTCTGTTAATTTCCTACTTGGCTTTGAGGTGGAATTTAGGGGTGGATGGGCTTTGTTTGGGTAGACTCTGAGAGAGGAACCGACTCTGTGGGAGCTGCTCACTTGTAATTCTCTGTGGGATCAGGTTTGTATCCCATGTTTTAATGGAATGACACATGCAGCTTTGGCAGGGTAAATGATCGGGAGGATAAGAGGCTGTTGTTTAGCAAGCATACTTCCTGATAAAATATCCTATGAGTAAGACATCAGGCACTGACCCTGCACACTGACCTCTGTGGATGTGCAAGCAGAAGGAATTGTAATGATGCAGTACTCTTCTCCAGCCAACAGTTTTGGCTATCTCATCCTTATCAGTGTGGTTTAAGCCAACCAAAAACATCTGATAAGTAGTAATTTTTAAAAATTTTCTCATTTATTTCTGTAATTCTGTGGTGGGAGTTTTAAAAATGCTTATTCCAAGTACACTGTATAGATTTCTGTCATTGCTTGTTGTCGGGGTCACAGCACTGCAGCTGTAATGTCCCGGTGTGGATGGGTTGTAAAAATCACCTGACTTTTAAAACTATATCCCAAGTGAATGCAGCCTCTAAACATCTGTACCAGTCCCATCCAAAATGAATTTCTGCATTAGTCATGTGATTACTGGACAGCTGTGTCAATGTGAGACATGCCTGCTATTTTCAGGTTCCCCTTAGGAATTTTGCGGTGGTCAGCAGCAGCAGGAGTTTTTTTTCCCGCACGACATCCATGGCAATCTTCTGTCTCTTTTGTCTCCATCTGAACGGTCATAATGACATAGTGATATGGTCTTCCTCAGCCTTGTCTTTGTCACATCTTCCTATGTCTTGTTTCTATCCTGTTTTTTCTAGGTGTGAGGGTTGAACGTGCTGATGTAACCGAGTGAAATGCCAGCTAACTCTTTGCATGGGGCTGTTAGTGTTTTACAGTAAAGCTGTGGCTGTGAATAACAATGTTGTGTGCAATTCTCTGTAACTGAAGACTCACTCTAGGAAACTATACACTTTGGAAAGTGAAACAGGTCTCTGGGTAAACACAGCATGAAGCTGGATTAGCCTGTACTTGTTGAAACCACTTTGGCTTTTGACTGTCTTCCCTTCCTTGTTTTGCCAGTTTCCTTTAGGTATTTTTGTGACGTGCTGCATTGTCTGCATTAGGTTCTTTCACTTCTGCTCTCTGTTTTTCACCTCTTTATTGTACCTTTGTTCTGGTCTAGAATTTCTCTCTGTTTGTTGTAGCTAGGGGCTGTATTTGGCAAGAAAGAAGCAAAGACCTCTCTTTGTGTATAGGAAACGGAGCAGTGATACATTTTTGCTGTGTATATACAGCTGCCTGGCTAAACAGACAAGAGGGGAACTGTCAGTCACAATATAAGGTGAAATTTATAGGGTCTTAGAATGGAGCTTGAGCCTACCCAACTTGTGTGTGAGAAAGATCCTCATTTTGCCCTGTATCTTATTGTCTTAAAGTGTTTTTTTTTGTTTGCTTTCCCTTAATCTCTTTTTCCCTGTGTTGTTTTTCTTGTAACTACATTCAACACAAAGCACTGTAATTTGAGATGAGAGGGTGTGTGAGTCTGAGCCGATGGTGCATCATGATTAACTGTGGTCAGCTTTATCTTTTGGCCATTGTCATTAAGCTCTAACAGGGAGTTCCCTTAGTCGCAAAGTAGCCATATGAAGCATAGAATTAAAGGCTAAAAACCATTATAAAGCCTCATCCGGTTCTTTCAAACCAGGAACTCAGAGGGACGACTCAGACCACTTGAGTATATAAAAAATATATCCGTGCTGGTTTATTCAAAAAGTCACAGGCAATAAAGACAGATGTATTACATGACATGAAGGAAAAAACAAGCACACTGATGGTTTGAATCAACCCAGGGTTTACACCCCCACTTGTTCAGTCTGCTAATCAGGTTGTTTTGATTGTGTTCATCTCAGTTGTGAGTCATTCCTGCCTGTGCAGCACTATTTTTCCTTGTAAAACTCTTTGCTCTTGGTTTGCATCTGATGTTTTTTTGACACAAAGTTAACATCTTGTTATCAGCTGGTAAAAGCTTTCATCTCTCTTCAAACCTTGGCAGGGGAGGTAATATGTTAGCCACAGCAGAAATGGATAGTTTCTCTAGCAAGTGCCGGCAGCTTGCCAACAATATCTGCTTGGCTAGTTGACTTGTTGGAGAAGAACAACCTTGAACTGGCTCTGTGATCGTCTACCTGATTTTCCCTTGCAGTCTTCACAATGCTACAGTGAGTGACCTAGTTTTGTGATTAGTCTGTTTATACTGTGGAGAAGTCCTGTTTGCGTTGCTACACACACCAGAGTGTTTGATTTAGTTTTTTTCCTGTTTGTCCAAATACAGCAGTTCTTTTCATTGCTGTTGATTTGAGGATAATAAGGCATTTGAGAATGGAGGAGTGGGAAAACCTGGCCATGAGTCTAATCATAGATAGGTTTTAGGATTGGCTGTAGGACTGTATCATGTTTGCTGGTTAAGCATCCAGCTGTAGATCAGAGACAAATTTTGTCTCATGCAAGTACTCATTTCTTTTTGAGTGGCATTTGAGGTTTCTCCATGAGGCAACTCCTCCTGCTTTGTCCTGCCCGTCCTGTGTGTGTGTGTGTGTGTGTGTGTGTGCCTGTGCTATGAGCAATATCATCATCTGACCCCTAGACCAGCTGGAAGGTAGATGAATGTTGCAGTGTGAGTGACTTCAGGCAAAGGGCAGCAAGACGAAACAAAGACCAAGTGAAGAGGAGAAAATAATAGCAGAAAAGACAAGAGATGTCTACAATAAGCCTCTGAGTGAAAGGGTGGGGGTGCATGGAGGAAATGAGATGACTTCTTTTTGAGTGGCATTTGAGGTTTTTCCATGAGGCAATTCCTCCTGCTTTGTCCTGCCCATCCTGTGTGTGTGTGTGTGTGTGTGTGTGCCTGTGCTATGAGCAATATCATCATCTGACCCCTAGACCAGCTGGAAGGTAGATGAATGTTGCAGTGTGAGTGACTTCAGGCAAAGGGCAGCAAGACGAAACAAAGACCAAGTGAAGAGGAGAAAATAATAGCAGAAAAGACAAGAGATGTCTACAATAAGCCTCTGAGTGAAAGGGTGGGGGTGCATGGAGGAAATGAGATGAAAAGAGTGAAGGAGGTCAGTCTTTGTCTCTTGAGACCCCCAATCTCAGTGTAGTGAGACTTGGTGTGTTCAGTGGAGGGTTCAACTCTAGACCTGGAACATACCTTGCAAGTAGCTTTTCAATATTTTCCAGTTTTCTGTGGTATGAGATGATGGTCTTTAGGATGGATGGCTGTGGCAGTATGGCACGCTCGTGGGGGTGCAGCTTGCTGTTCATATCGAAATAGGGGTGTATACTGCAGACACGCTGACCACCTGTTAACACACTGGTGAGGCAAGCAGGCAGTGGAGAAAGGGGTGGGTGGCTCAAGTGGGTAGGGTCACTGTTGGTTACCATGGATACTCTTAATATATATGTGTGTGTGTGTGTGTGGTGGAATTCCTGGAGACATTTTTCTCACTGGGCTCCCCCTTTCTCAACAGCTCTGCTGTTTGGCCCCCTCATTGTGTGCACTCTGCTGATGAAACACGCTGGACTAATGAAATTTAAATACCCTCACAGCTTAAATCGCCCTGCTTTTTCCCCTGCTTATATCAGTTTGTTGTGGTTAATTGCCCATTGAGAAACATGGGTGACACAGAGAAAAAGGAAACAGCTTATCTTGTTAAGCTGTAGTCAGATTGAGACCAGGGGCCACATACGTAAAGCTTAGTGTAGATTCTAGGTTAGAAGTCTGTGTGCGCACAAAAGCAGAAATAGGACTGAAAGCTTTTTTTCGGTTCTTTTAACCAGTGGAACTCAGAGAGACGAAGCGGACCACTTGGATATATAAAAAAATAACCGTGCTGGTTTATTCAAATAATCACAGATAAAATTAAAATTACACATCCAGGTATCTTCCACCTCCAATACTGCACGCAGGCAGACGAAGAATGAAAGACCCTGAACCACAATAGCCTATACATTTTATCACTTCGGTTGGGCTAGCCCCATACTACACAGGGACGTCAAACCGTGGCGTCACCTGATATGCCAGCTTTACAGCGGGCCGTAGCAGTAGTGAAAACATGGAGAGAATCAATGTGTGTGAGTGTTGATTAAGTGGTGTGTATCTAAGAACATACAGGACATGACATCTAGTGACATGTCATGACATTAAACATAAGAAAATATTATGATTACAATTACGGTTAAACATATCATAATAATAACAATATTCATCCTGCCTGCTTACAATCAAACTTTTTTTATCTAGTTATCCTTGATCATGTGCACCCTGCAAAACTCATGAGAATGACTAAGCATTTAAACTAGACATCCTGTCTCCACTAAACATTTCTAATACAACAAGTATCTGACTAAAAAATACCTAACATACAAAATGGGTCTAATTTATGAGTTGAACTTCTTTTTTCTTTTATTATTTCTGCATTGTAGTGTGGGTTAAAAGATCAGGTCAGTGATTTATTCAAAACATCCCTTTACAGCAATCAACAATGAATTTTGTGTACTCACTATAATGTCTGCGAATTCAGCACCTGGTTTAGTGGATACATGTGAACACCTATTCAATTCAGTGCAACACTTCTGCCTTAACGTCTGTGTTTATGAAGCTCAAAATATTTCAGTTTTTGGTGAAATTGTCATAAATATATAAATTATATGTTTATTATTGAGGTTATTGTTAAAGGTGTTGTTCTTCTGGACTACATTATATTCAGAGGTGTTCCTAATATTCTGACCCTCTCATGTATGTAGTTAGGTTGGACAAAAATATGGAGATGCCTCTAAATTTAATGTACCATAGTTCAGTACAACACCACCTTTAACTGTGCATACACTTGTACAGTAGGACAATACACTTAGAGTTGAAGTCAGAGGTTTACATAGACTTAAGCTGAAGACATTAAAACTGTTTTGTGCTTTTGTTTTTTTTTTACCATTCTACAGATGTCATGTTAAACTGTCATTTCAGCAAGTCAGTTAGGACATGTACTTTATGTATGACACAAGTAGCAGCTGTTTACAGATAGATTAATTCACTACATCACAATTACAGTGGGTCAGAAGTTTACATACACTCAGTTGACTGCCTTTGAGCAGGGGGGTAATTAAGTGGGCCATGTAGAAAAGAGTGGCAGGGAAACCTCTGGACAAAGAGAGGAGAGAGGGAGAGCCATGTGGGCTGAGAAGTAGTTTGATGCTGACCACACATTAGTGGCATCTGGAGCAGAAAACAGTGCATCAAACTAAAGGCTTTACTACACCAGAACATCCTGGCCAGATTACAAACCCTGGCTTTGGACATGCACTCAGACAGGGGCTACGATTACTGTTATGACTGAAAGGGAAATTTAACTCATGCTGTTAGGATGCATTACCAGGTCTGGAGAAAAATGTATAAATCACTAGGGATTCTGTATACAGTAGGAACCCAGCACTGTCAGAATAAAGCATCCTAGAGGTTCTGGGTTTAGCACATTCGTCCCACTGTATCTGTAGCAAACAAAAAATATTAAAAAAGGAAAATATCTGCTAGAAGGTACACACAGCAAATGTCAAAAGATGCAGGGTGGTGGAAAAAAGGGTAGTAATGCAGAGACACAGATGAACTAAATATAGCTACAAAAGAACTATTTATTTGGGCTGGTGTTTGCCAAAAACTGTCATGAGGTGTTGCATTCCACAGCTATGACACCCTCCAATTGACAGGTGAACAGCTGTTGAATCATTGCCCACATTATCATTTCTTACATCTTGCCTAATGCTGTAATGACAATACTGTTGGGTTATTTTTTAGCTAGATAGATATTCAGAGATTTGTTGTCTATGAATGTTTAGTTCAGACAGGGTGACTGGCTTAGGCTGTTAACTATTCAGCCTGCAGTGCAGACTGCAGGCACGTCAAGGTTACAGGAAAACTGCTGTTAGTGTCAACTGTAATGCTAGTCTTAATATTTGTCTTAATGTGTAAGGTTATGTCCAATTGTTTTAGATACACACCACGAAAACAACAGTCACGCACCTTGACTTTTCCTCATGTTTTGGCTAAACGTTATAGCAGCTGCAAGGCTTGCTTATCGGGTGACGTCACGGTTCGACAGCCCAGAAAGGATTAATATTGTATAGCAATGCTTGGGTCGGGGTCTTTTGGGTTTCCGGGCTGCTTTGGCAGCCTGGGGGTTGGAAGATCTCTGGACTGGAAGTGTGAATTCTTGCCTGTGACTCTTTGAATAAACAGAAAAGAAAGTTTTCCCTTTAGCTGAGAAAGCCTGAACCATGGTCATACTGGCCTTGTAACTCATGAGCATCTTTTCCTTATTGCTTGCATCCTGTAAGGGGACAGCACATGAAGAAAATGATGTCTGTAGATCTAATAGCAGTGAAGCACCAATATAACCCTATAGTGTGCCGCATCTTTCACCACAGCAGTGTGTGTTCTGCAGGCTGAGGGGAAGGAGGCTTACTCTTGGGGTGGCTACAGAAAGACGTTACACCGTATAATTATAGTCTCCTCTTTTTCTTAAATAGAACACAAGGCCTGTCTTTATGAGACTGCCCTCCTCCTATACGAGGGCCTGTCAAAAGAAACAGAGTAAGCATGTGTGTTTTCAGACAAGAGACCTCACTGTTCTGACCAAGAGCTGCTTCTGTGATGAGGGGGTGGGAATTTTTTTTCCTTGTGATAGAAACAATGAATGAGCAAAGAGCGTTTTGGTCTTATATGTGGGAATCTCCGGGAATTTTCTTATACTTTGTCACGTTCCTTTCAGGTAGGTGAAAGTGCAGGCTGTGCACCTGACAGGAGATGGTTCCTTTAATCCTCCCTTACCCAATTGCCTCCTAAATATGTTTGCCTTTGTCTGAATCAGATGGCTGAAAGTGATAGGGTAATGTTTTCCCCCTCTTCTTTCTGTCAGCTGGCCTGCTGCTGTGGCTCAGCACCCTGCTCGTGCTGCTGTAACTGCTGCCCCAGGATCAAACAGTCCACAGGAACCCGAGTCATGTACGCCCTCTTTTTCCTGTCAGTCACCATCATCTGTGCCATCATGATGTCCCCCACTGTGGAGAAGGAGTTGAGCGACCATGTGAGTACATAAATCACACATTGTAAAGTATCACTCCCCAAAACACATACTGTACATGCACACACTCTAAACAGAATGCACTATAGAATAACCAGTTTCCCCTGAGGATGTTTGGTAACTTAAAGGCCCACTGTGAGTGCCTGTTTTCAACTGTTTAATTAAAATTAAATCAGGTATATTTAGATATATAATTAAAGAGTTTGTATATGGTTGAAAGTTAATTGTAGGACGGTCAGGAAGAAATAACAGCACAGAGAGAAAATTAAAGGTCTCATCTGTGCTTCATAACAGCTTCATTTTAAATGGAGAGTTAGTGGAACAGTTTAGAAATGCTCAGTCCTAAATGCCTCTGGAAGCCTGAGTGTTTCTGTACTACAGTGATGTTACAGTAGTAGTAAATTATGATCCAATCTATTAAATGGGGGGTCTTAGAGATAACATGCAGTACAGCTATTGAGCTGATTACTACAATGACTTTGGTGCCATCAGTTGGACAGTAGAAACATATAGTCATTTAGCTGTCACCTAGATGTTTTTAATCAGATTACTTTAAACACATTTGATTTTTACAACTGAGATCAAACCAGTTGTCATCATAGTTGTATGCAGAAAACCATCCTGAGCAACAGACAGAAACTGCACTGTGCTGAGTACTGCCTCACGCTTACAAAGTTCACTCATATCCAGCACTTTGAGGTGTTGGCAGGCATTCAGTATATGTCTCAACTACTATTTCAACTAAATTTGGTTTGTCTATTTCTTTACATTTGTTGCGTATGTGTAAAGCAGATTGATTCTTGATGGATGGGATTGCCCTGCTGCAGAACTCTTATGTCTGCTTGTTAAATATCTATCTTTGTAAGTTTCTATACCAAGTTTTAGGACTGTTCCCAGCTTTAAGTCTTATTTTCACAGTTTTTGAATGGCCTAGTTTACTGAATAGAAGAGGCGGGGTTGGCCCAGAGACTCTACTAAGAAGCCAACACTAGCCTCACTGCTCTGACCTTTTACACTGTTTGGCCTACTGCTATGACTGTACAGTCTGCTCAGGCTTCATTTCACATAAGTTAAATGTGTCATGTAAAATCAGGTCTGAGAGGCATCAGCCAGTAGAGTGATGTGTTGGAAACACATGCTGACATGGAGCAGAACTGAAAAGAAAGAGAACACATTTGTAGATTTACAAACTCCACATTTTGAAATGGGTGTTGTCAGCCGAGCCAACTTTTTTGTTTAGCGTTCTGCTATAGACCAAATAAAATTCTAGATCTTGTACCAGCATTACCTCGCCAATGCTAACTGGCTCGAATAAAGTGTTGTAGCATTGCTACAGGCAAAATCGATATCCTGCTGTTTTACGTCTGGATCCCATGTGTATCTACACAGTAGTAATGCCATAGTCGAGAAGGAAGGAGGTCAGGCTGGTAGCTTTTTGTTTTAAACCGCCCACCTAGCCTTTGAAGTTGGGTACACAAGAGGCCTGCTGCTCTCTCATTTGATCTTTACATCTTCCTTGTTCTTTTTTCTCCATGTTACTTATTTGAATCATTATAATGTAGGATTATTGTCAAGCTGAGAGCTTCTGTGGATGCTGTTATCTACAGTTTATAGTAATCATCCTCATGACCTGGGTGAGTCAAACTGTAGATACAGTCTGGGATAAGGTGTCAAAGATAAAACACTGCCATTTCATCCTCCTGTCTGCATCTATATTGCTAGCTGAATACACATGAGAGGCAGTGTTCATGAATCTCGGTACCATTCAGGATATATTGTATCAGCCTATAGTCAAACACTGAATGAGTAGGGTAGGGTAGGGTAGTGTTGGGCTCCAGTTCTTGTTACCATTGCTAACTCTGAGAGACGAGACAGTCCAAGTAACTTCAAAACAGTGCTGATTTATTCAAAGGATCACAGGTAAAATTAACATTACACGCTCAGGTATCTTGCACCTCTAAACTGCTCACAGGCAGATGTAAGACGAAAGACTCGGAACCCACCAGGCCTATACATTATATCCCTTCGGTTGGGCTAGCCCCATACTACACAAAAACGTCAACCGAGACGTCTCTGTTACCAGCTTTGCAGCTGGCTCTAGCAATAGTCAAAACATGAAGCAAATCAATGTGTGTGTGTGT
>NW_018127903.1:3093838-3096905 GCF_001952655.1 Monopterus albus | reverse complement strand
TACACTGTAAATAAACTTGCACTGCTTGCATCGAAGTCAGCCACCTGGGTCTGTCAATTTTTGTGACTCGCTCGACACACTTAAAAACAGTGCAGAACAGCACTGGAGAGAATCAGGAACAGCAGTAGAGACTAAACAACCAGGAAATCAAGAACAATCGAATATTACTCACACAATTAATTCCACAATGGGGGAGAGAAACCTGTGTTTCAGCCATAAGGATCTCTGAGCAACTACTCAAAAATACCTAAAGCAGGGCAATGTACAGTATTTGAGAGAGATCAGGAACAAGATATTACACATGAGCCTATTTACATTGTATTTCACCCCCAGGAGCTTGTTAGGTATTTTTAGTCAGATAGATATTGGATAGATACTTTATGTATTAGAAATGTTTAGTGGAGATAGGATGTCTAGTTAGACTGTTAAATGCTTAGGCCTGCTTATGAGTTTCTACAGGGTACATCTGGTCAAGGATAACTAGAGAGAAGAGTTGATGACTGTCAGCAGACAGGGTGTTTAATATTATTATTATGATGTGTATAACTGTAGCCTTAGCCATAATATGTTCTTATGTTTAATGTCACGACATGTACTAGAGGTCGTGAGAATGTTTTTAGTTACACACCACTTAATCAACAAACACACATGCACATTGATTTGCTTCATGTTTTGACTACTGCTATGACCAGCTGCAAAGCTGGCAACAGAGACGTCTCGGTTGACGTTTCTGTGTAGTATGGGGCTAGCCCAACTGAGGGGATATAATGTATAGGCCTGGTGGGTTCAGGGTCTTTCATCTTACATCTGCCTGCGAGCAGTTTGGAGGTGCAAGATACCTGAGCGTGTAATGTTAATTTTACCTGTGATCCTTTGAATAAATCAGCACTGTTTTGAAGTTACTTGGACTGTCTCGTCTCTCAGAGTTAGCAATGGTAAGAAGAACCATATCCTGCAAGCTGAATATTGCACCACAGTAGATTATTACATAGTCCCTCATAATTTCAGGAAGTAATGATGTTATTGTATCTGGAAGGAATATGTTCAGCTGTTTCCCCATGACACTGACATGACACTCATCTTAAGGTACTATTTGAAGACAGTGATGATTTTCCTCCAATCTTCTTTTGTTGTTGTTGTTTTTTTTTTCTTCTCTCTCCGCCAGTGTCTACAGTACAGTATTACAACGACTTCCGACTGTGATATGGGAACTCTGTACAAGGCCCATCCAGGCACAAAATGGCCTCTGATAGCCTCTGACAGCCTGCTGAGTTTTACACACACATACATGCACTTATTCACACACACTGAGCACAGTGGGAAGTCCCAGCTAAGAGAGCAGCCATTGTGCATATGAGAGCAGTGGTCTTTTCTCAGGAGATTTACAGCAGTCTGAAACAGCCGACCCCTTTCCCTCTTAATCGCAGCACTATGCACATGCTAATATGGTCCTCAGCATGAAACAAAAGCTCCAAAATGGGCTTTTACTCTGTGTTGTGATCTGGCTTCAGACTGTGCTACACACAGAGGTGATGACAACTCAATCTGCTGGCGTCTCACCCATGTGTACAGCTTTAGGGCCAAAGTACTCTGTCAAAAACCTGTAACACCAAATCAAACCAGTTATTTTCTGAAAGTAAAGACCTGTAGTTGTCTCAGAAACTGGCGTCTGGTTTTAAAGCATTTTTTGTATTTGTCTTTGCTTCTTACTTCTTCGGTTGGTGGCATCAGTGAGGGAAGCAGGAATTTGAACCTAATTTAAAGGCAGTATTTACTGTTGGAAACGGGCCAATGAAGCACTTCTAATTTTCTGTTGAAGGCCATAGAAAAAAAAGACCCATTTTACTGACTGCAGTTCTAGCTTTTTATGCAGCTCACTGTAGTTCAAAATTAATTTTATGTTAAGACAGCTCTGCCTGTCTTTTTCTCTTGCTTTGCTCTCTTCTTTTCCCTCTTCCCAATCCTTCTGACTTGCTGACAAAAGGCAGTTAATTTATTCATCTGTGTCTTTTGTATGTGTACACTGACAGTTAGTTGTAAGGCCCCTCTAACAGCCTGTAGAGAATGAGGGATGAAAGAGGGCTTCATGGAGAAAAAGAGGGGTTGTTGTCGCTGCCTGTTCTTTCTTTCTGTTCCTTTAGAGGCATGACACTTAGAATAGACACTATTGGGCCCTTTTCTTTTATGCCACATACTAGGCAAACACGAGGTGTGGTGTTTTTCAATACTATAATGATCTAATTTAAGAATTTTTGGCTTGTTATCCTTGTCAATCAGATCCCCTTCTACAGTGAGTTGTGTAAGAAGATGAATGCAGGGGAAAACTGCAAAACTCTGGTTGGCTACTCTGCCGTCTACAAGATGTGCTTCGGCATGGCCTGCTTCTTCTTCATGTTCGCTCTCTTAACGATACGTGTCAACAACAGCACAGGCTGCAGGGCAGCGATACATAATGGGTAAGAAGGCCTATTTCCTTTTTCTGTCAGTCATTAAACATTTTACATTCATCTATTAATGTCTAGCAAGAGCTCTACAGATTGTAGTGTTTGTCTGTGAATGTGAAGGCAAAAGCCAGTCTAACATCAGCTGTCATTGTTTGTTTTATTATTTTGATTGTTTGCTTTTAATATTTCACTCCTTCATGCTCAAACTTTTAACAATATTAATGCTTTAAATGTCAGGTTCTGGTTGCTGAAGTTTATTGTCCTGGTGGCTTTCTGTGCCGGAGGCTTCTTCCTCCCAGAAGAGGAAGCCTTTCTGAAAGGTAAAAACATGACACTCAACTCTAGAGCTGCAGCACTAAATGTTTTCTCAAAGCTAAATTTAATAATATAATTTGTTAATTAACAAATCATTGACATATCCATTTTGTATGGTGGCAAACTAAAAAAAGTAGGAGACAAAAAAATAATAAAACCAGTGGAAGAAACAAACAATTAATTACCTATATAATCTGACCCAAATAAAATTCCAAGATGACCCTACCATTTTGTTTGTGGAGTTATTTCAATGTCATTTCAATACTCTCACAGCTTGAGAGTGCTGTACAGCAGATTTAATGCAGTCT
>NW_018127903.1:3087210-3093772 GCF_001952655.1 Monopterus albus | reverse complement strand
CTTTTGCTGCTGATCCAGCTCCTGCTGTTGGTGGAGTTTGCACACAGATGGAACGCAAACTGGTGAGAGCAACATGCCTTCTTTCTGCTCCTGTGTCTTTTGTCCCTGTAACTCAGTTTTACTGAAGTATGGCAGCCCTGCAAGTAAGATCAGTGCAGTGCTTTTTTATTAGTTCTTGAGAAACTCAGTGGGTTGGTATCCCTCTGTGGGGTTATTTGGATGAAGAAAAGCTTGGAGAGAGGGAGTCGTGTAACTTTGTGTTTATCTGGGTGGAGGGGAGTTTGGCAGCAGGCCCACCCTGTGCAGATTCACAGGATGCATATGGTTTTAGGGGTGTGTACTCAGTTTCCGCTTTCCTTCCCACACAGGCACACACATACCACAGCTTATTTCAAAAATCTTAATAGTTTAACCACTTTTCTTTTCAGCCTAGAGAATCTAGTGAGACTCAGAACAAACTCACACCATAAACTACTCCTAACCACTCTTTTCCTCTCCTGTTCTGTTTCCTGAAGTTATGACATTAACTACAGATTGCCTGGTTGTGACAAACTGCAGTCTCCAGTCAAAAGCTAGCATTAGCTGACTAACTAGTAAATATGGCAGTCTAGTAGAATGTTGTAGTTACTGCTAATGTGCTACAAAGCACCAGTGTTACACAAAGTTTGAATTATTCCCAAATTAAAATCATATTAATTCAATACAAAGATAAAATCATGACCATGCTGGGTCACTGGTGTTAGCAAAACAAACACATTAGCTTTAGATGGTAACACATCCAGAAGGAATAACAGATGCGCTGTAGGCAGCAGAGTGTCATGGAGGAGGTGGTGCAGCTGAGAAACACCATGTCCTGCTCCATTTTCACTTGATTTATTAGACTATGCAAAATCTGTTAATGCACCTTTAAACCTCTCGGTATTTATTCGTATATGTACTTCTACCCACTTTTATTTATTTAGTAAAACCAGAAATCTCCAGACCAAGTAAAACAGGTGTGAAAGCACTTAAGTGTCTTCTGACCTCCTCAGGGTGCAGGAATAACTCCCAAACATAACTTTCTCTTTCTTTGAATTTTCCTTTAGGCCAGTTTTGCCTGTGTTCGTTTTTGTTGTTTTTCACTTGGTGTTTTTTACTTACCGGTATATAATTTGCCTTATGCCTGTTCATGTTGGGTTTTTTCCCCTTTTTGCTGTCTGTTTTCTCTTTCTCCCTGCCTTTTTCTGTCTGCAGGAGTTCAGGGGCCACGTATAACCGGATGTGGTATGCCGCTCTGGCCTTTGTGACTCTGATGTTATTCAGCATTGCAGTGGGAGCGGTTATATTTATGGGTATATACTACACCCATCCTGAGGCGTGTTTGCTTAACAAAATCTTCCTGGGCATCAATGGTGGCCTCTGCCTCGTTGTCTCCCTGCTAGCCATCTCCCCATGCATACAGAAATGTGAGAAATTGTATTCTGAAGCTCATTATCTCATTTTCCTGTGTAATGCAAATGAGAACAAGCATTTACATTTACTTTTCAGGAGCCTGTCTTTTCACAAATAGTAACACAATGAAAGTAGTTGTAGTTTTGGCTATAGTACTTACAGTATTTTTTTAAAATACAGTCATACCAACTGAGGACTTGTCAGTATAGTCAGTTATATTTAAAATTTATATTCACCTCTCCTTCTCTGCAGTGCAGCCCAAATCAGGCCTGTTACAGCCAGGAGTCATCAGTGTGTATGTCATGTACCTCACCTTCTCAGCCTTCTCCAGCAAACCAAAAGAAAGTGAGTATGTCTAGATACCTATCTGCACCTACTATACTGCAGCCATTATTGGATATCATCTGGGATCAGTATAATTTATGGTGACTCATTGCTTACGTAAATCATATTGCGGTGACACATTTGTTATGCTTAGGAACAGGATAATTATCAATATAAATACATATTTTGGTTTAGCTTTAGGTTTTATTAGTCAAAGTATTGCAAAAAGCAGCCATGACCAGGACACAGAGAGATGAAGCATGGCAAAGGAGTTGGCAGCGAGAGAAAAGATGGCCACTGAACAAAGTGAACATGGTTTCAGGAATTTTTTTTTTTAAATGGTCACCTTTTTTGTTTTTTTTTTAAGTTCAAGAAGTCATCATTGAATACATTTGAGTTTGATTTATCTTAGAATTATAAAAAAATTGGAATTGTATGATTTAAAAATAAATGCTTCTGTCAGTGCTTCTTATACCTGCTGCATGTTGTACTATCGCTCCGTTTTCACTCGCCCTCCTCCTCTCGCTGTTGCAAATACTGCCAAAACAAACACACTCACTGTGTCTTTTTGCAGTCTCCCTACTCCTTTATAATACTCTCTCTGCTTCCTCTTTCATTGCCTTATTCATCTCTGTCTGCACATTCATTATGTCTAGTACTGGTGATTGATGGTGTGAACACAACCGTGTGTGTGTTCCCCTTCAACTCTGGAACGGAGAGTGACAAGAAGATCGTCACTGGTGTAGGAACCGTTATTCTGTTTGGCTGCATCCTTTACTCTTGGTAAGACACACACTCTCTCTGCACCCATACAAATCAAGTTCACCTCTATCTCGTTTTAGTGTTATATTATTGATAGAGTTGAGAGAATCAAGCCAGCGGTGCTACAATAAGGTTTCCTTTAGCTTCACCAATCAAAGGCCAAATGGCCTTGCCCTTGAAATTAGGAAATTTAAGGCCTGGCTGTGACTCCAGAGAGGCACTGTGTGATTGGCTGTGACTGAGGAAAGGGTGTGACAGATGAAAACTGGCTTTTTGACTTTGTTCACATGTGTTTTCCATAATGTGGAGGCATCATGTCTCTTGTGGTCACTCCCTGCAGAAGAAGGAATTAGACTCTGCAGCAATCTGAAACTGCAAATTACTGGAAAAATACATAGTGAGGGAATTACAAGTATGCTCAATCTTTGTCCATCTTTGTTCTCCCTCCCTCTAGCTTGACGTCCACCACCAGGCGAAACTCTGCAGCGCTCCGTGTGGTTAGGAACAGCGAGCCAGAGACGGAGGTAAAAGCACAAATGTTTACATCTGTCAGTTTTGGTCGATGAAATGTGTTGACTGGTTAACAAGACTTGAAAACCTGATTGATCAGGCACTCCTCATTTGATGTCTGCATCAAATTATATAGATGAGGCCCCTGAGACAAGTGTCTATTAATCTGTGTCTCTCAAATATTTAATTCCAGCTGCGTAACCGGTATGTTTTCTTTCCCTTGCAGAGAGCTCGCTGCTGTTTCTGTTTTGGAGATGACACGGGTAAGGAAAGTCAAATCATTCACCCTTCACAACACATCTTTACTTATTCCTCCCTGCTCAGTGTGTATGCATATGTCCCCAGCCCTAGTGTTTGCACACTGAAGGATGATGCTCATTGCTATTCCTCGGCCAGATTGAGCATGGTGAGAAAGTATTGGTCAGCAAGCACAGATGATGTCACTGTTACTAGGAAGTTAGTATGACACAGTCAAACAGGACAAGTAGGGATATGGGATTGTGGGTAAGCTCACACTGCCACCTGCTGGGAACAAAGTTATGTTGGAAAATAAAACCATAACTAAAAGATCCCAACTTTTAAAATACAGATTTACTTTACTTAACTTAAATATGATTTGAATGAATTGGTCCAGAGTGACTTTGGGCTTTTATCACATCTTTTCTACATGAATATTCCTGACCCTGTCTATATGTATGTTTCAGATGACTATGATGAGGAGAAGACTGGTGCAGGCCAGAACGTGGCGTACGACGAAAGAGAGAGAACCATCTACAGCTATTTCTA
The DNA here is from genome assembly GCF_001952655.1 of Monopterus albus. Classification (NCBI taxonomy): domain Eukaryota; kingdom Metazoa; phylum Chordata; class Actinopteri; order Synbranchiformes; family Synbranchidae; genus Monopterus; species Monopterus albus. The sequence goes on along the minus strand of NW_018127903.1, from coordinate 3,089,959 downwards.
CTTCCACTTTGTCTTCTTCCTAGGATCCCTTTACGTTATGATGACCATCACCAACTGGTTTCAGTAAGCAATAACTATCTGTGATTGTGGCATGTAGTACTACTGTGTGTTCATGTGCACACAATACTACCGTTATGGACAATAAAATAGGTTAATTTAGTTATTCCAACATGCGTTTCCTTTGCAGTTATGAAGACCATAAGATTGAGAAGCTGTTAGATGGCAGTTGGTCAGCATTCTGGCTCAAGATGGCCTCCTGCTGGGTCTGCCTCATCCTCTACATGTGGACCCTCATTGCTCCCATACTCTGCCCGAAGCGCTTTGAGGCATAAGACACACTACACTAAGGTCAGGCTACTCCGTCTTTTGGGATGCGTAAAAGTGCCCATGCTGAGCCAAGGGACCACCACAACACAACCCTATACTACCCTCAGCATTCACAATTGAGGATTAGCTGTTGCTTCTGTTTTATACGATAGTGTTTACTTTGTTAAGCTGTTAATACCTTGATGGTATTTTTCCAATTCTTTTACTACCACTGACTCGTGGAGTTTTGTATTACAAGTTTGAAATGAGAGTAGAGCTACACTGGGAAACATGAGAAGCATCCAGTCTTTTTAGACTCCCAGATCATTTCAGATTTGAAAGTGTTTTTTTAAATGTCTTGCGTGCGTCAGGTTTTCTTGATGTCTTGCTTTTGCTCTCAGCCAGGCATTTGTTCTGTGACGTCGGACCAAGTTAGAAATGTTATGAGAACGTGTATATATTTAAGGCCACGTTCACACTGCAGACTGAAGTGGCTCAAATCCAATCTTTTTGCCCAAATGTGACCCATATCCGATTTCCTTATGACAGTATGAACAGCACAAATCCGATTTTTTCAAATCCGGCCCAGGCCACTTTCATATGTGGTCCTAAATCGGATACATATCCGATGTTTTGCAAGGCGACTTCAGTCTGAACGGCCAGGTCACATTTCATGCGATTTTTGTCATTGAAATGCGACAGACGTCACAATTCTGCGCTGGAGGAGGCGAGGCCATAAGCAATATTTGTGCTCTCCTTCTTATCATTATTTCTTTATTTCGATTGCACATTAACTGGTACATCGCTACGCACATGCCATCACAAGCCGCATCCATTTTTATTTTCGCAAACACAGTACGCTGCGTCTGACGTCACGTCCTCTTCTGCGCATGCGGGTCACCTCAGGGCCGTATACCGTTCACACATGAGACAGATGGCAGTCACATTTAAATGACAGTGTGAACAGCAGTGCAAAAAAAAAAAATCGGATTTTGGCAAAAAATCTGATCTGAGCATTAAGACCTGCAGTGTGAACGTAGCCTTCGTCTAAAGTAAAAAGGATGGTGTAAATTGCAATTTGTCCGACTCTTTTAAAAAAAACATCTCTCAGGCTCACACTTCAGCTGTATATGTTTATGCTATTTCATTCTTTTGTAGAAGTTTTCTATGCAACAGAACAAGTGCTTGTTAATATTACCAGTGTTGTGAGGTTTCCACTTAAACCCCAAGGATCTTAATTCCTACTTTATTAACATCAGTGCTCCCTTTGAGTCGTATATTTTCAGAAAATTCATGTCATATGTACATTTCCAGTCAACATAGAGGGCAGTGCTCTTCAAATCATCCTGCCTTATGTAATAGTGACATTAGTGGAGTGTCTGGAAGAGCTGCAGTGACACAGATGAACATTTACCAAAGGTAGTTGTCATAAATCAAACTATTAGAGTGTATAGACTGTTACAGAGAAAAACATGTATCTGCATGCGTGCACACATTTAAATCAACTGGTCTCTGTACAAATAAGAGGTTTTGCCTCGTCTTTACCTGTGCCAGCTCATAATCAGAATGCAGTAGCATGGGGTTTTAGATTAAGTTATTCAACACTGGATGTTGAGTTTACTGCCAAATTAAAATTCACTCAAGCCCCTCACCTGTTTTACTACTTGTGTAATGGATTTTTATTATTTTGTACTATGTTAAAATATAGTATAGTGCACATTGTCCCCTACAAGTCCTTTGTTTCTCACTCATCAAGATATGTTCATCTTTGGTTTATTTGTATACCTAACACATTTAATAACTTGTGTATATTTTGGTTCAAGTTATCTGTTCTATGGAAAGTTTAATTTTTCAAATTCTGTCATGCAACTTTTTTTCCCCTCCAATATTCAATATTCAGCATTTTTTTGGGTAGGAATGTAGAGATTAAATGGTGCTCACTTCAGTTCTGATTAAAAAAAAAAAGCAAGCAGGACCCACTCTAAAGGGTTTATAAGGCCATAACATGCAAGAACAATTTTTTGACCATGTATTACTTTTGAGATATGGATGCTATTCAGTTCATATTATTCACACTTTCAATAAAACATTCAAACACCATGTGTTGTCTTGAACTTCTATAAAATGCTCAGGATTTATTGTACTTAAAATATTCAAAAACATTGTATTATCCTAAACAGTATAAATGCTGATACGAGTGAAGGTGATAAGATATACACAAAATCTGCAGATAATTCATACAAGAACTTATCTTAAATTACACTGAATTAAACAAGTATAATGCCCAATGTTATGCTTTCCTAAGACCCTTTCATTCTAATGATCCCAAGTTTAAATATCATCCAAACAGTCCATGTTACCTCTCACATTTTTCTCTATGGTCTTTTGAGCCATGCTTTCCAGCTGGGCTCAAGTTGTTTGTGATGGATCACTCCCCTTCTCT
>NW_018127903.1:3037005-3087123 GCF_001952655.1 Monopterus albus | reverse complement strand
ACGGAGCTAATGTTGCTCACTGACCTGTCTTTAGCTTGGAGACACTCACCATTGCAGCGATACTTCAGATTGGACCAGATGATGTTTTCCTGGGAGAAACAGAACACACCCAGTCTCCCGCCTCTCATACTGGTGTCAATTATCACTCCTGTATCTGCCACCACGTCTGAACCCTCAAAAAAGCGAGCCCTGGTTCATGCAAGAGTTCAAACTAGTTAGTCTGTTCGCAGCATGTCTGTGTATGTCTGAGTGATGGTGTGTCTGTCTGTACCTGATGTACCCGATCTGTGGTCTGTGCTGGAGGAACCAACGGTAGGAAACTTTGTCCTTCCAGCCAACATTCCTTGGGTCTTTCCACAGTAGACGGACCTGCCCTGCTGTGTCTCCTGTGTGCCAGAGGGAGTTCCTCAGATACTCACCAGGACCCGTCTTAGACTTCACCACCTGGGGACACAGAACTACATTAGAAAAAGAGGGAAAAACTGACAACAGTGGGTGACGGTAAACACATCCCATAAACCTTGAGCTGTATTCCTGGCTCAGCGACGGCTCTGAAGGGCGCAGCCTGCCAGTAGGTTTGTTCTGTCTGTTTCCACATCACCACATAGAAGGAGGAAGAGTCCTGGTAGCTAAAGATGAAGCCGGCGTAGTCGTCATCTGTCACCGTGTTTACATGGAATGTTCCCTCGAAGTCAACCCCGCTGAAAGCTTTGTAGCCTACAGATATGAAACACACAATGGCACTGATTAGGGGAGGAGACGCATGAAAACAATACAAAAGTATTCTGTACTTACCTACAGCGAGGCCAGGATCAGAGTTCACAGTTTGGACTATCTCCATCCCCTGGCAGAACAAAAGAGTCAATCCAATTGAAGTGCACCATCATGGGACACATGCAATGTGTTGATTCATTCTAAAATAACTAGTTCATTGTGTTTACATTTTTCTATACAGTTGAGTGACACATTTATTTAAATGCCAGGAACAAGTTTTAGCCTTATATGGAGACTATTGAAACAGACTAGCTCAGAAAGGGATTTGAATCTTGGCTATTGTTTACTTGGTTGAGAACCACCCAGTGGGGGTCAATCTGGGATTCCCCCTCTGGGTCCAGCACTACGGTCTGATAGGCTCTGAAGTCAGTCAGGGTGATCTCAGCATTCTCTGGGCAGTGGTCGATTACATCAATGACACTGTCTTTGTCAAAGTCTTGTTCACAGGCGTCTCCAACTTTGTCATCTGAAATAAAGGCGACAGCTTAGGAACCGCACAGCAGCAAATACCACACATACTTTATGCATGCATGTACACAGCTAGGAACAACAAGCGATACAAACTATTGGAGTCCCTTTGGTCTGGGTTGACAACTAGTCTGCAGTTGTCCACATGGTCCAGTATTCCATCATTATCATCGTCATCATCACATTCATCTCCCTACCAAAATAAAGTGACATGTGGACTTGTGTTAACACAGCTATGGACAGATAAAATGATGCATTAAATAAAAGGATGAAGGAAGAGATATGTTTAAAACCATTCCATCCTTGTCAGTGTCCAGCTGAGAGGAGTTGATGACTGTGGGACAATTGTCCTTTGTGTTTTGGTGGCCATCACCATCACTGACAGAGAACGGAGGAAGGTTAAAAATACTTTAATCATCTTTGTGTATGTTCATACCATAGGGCATGACAGTGGGCTCTACCTGTCTATGTTGTCGTCACAGCTGTCTCCTACAAGGTCAGCATCTGAGTCGGACTGCAGGTAAAAAAGAAAAACTGCTGGTCAGAGTTGCAGCAGCAGATGAAACGTTTTCGGGTTGTTGTTTGGTCTGTTACCTGGTTAGGGTTGGCCATATCAGGACAACTGTCACATGCATCTCCCACCCCATCTCCGTCTCTGTCACTCTGGTCTGGGTTGGGGACTTGCTGGCAGTTGTCAAGAAAATTCTTTAGGCCTTAGAACACAAACACCTCAGCTCAATCCTTTGTGCATCTTGTGTAAAAGTGGTGACAGAAAGATGAATAAAGAATGACAGACCGCACCCTACAGACACAGGGCGTCAAATGCATCACCAGATGGCAGTGTTTGTTTAAGACGAGGGTGAAATCGTTTCTAGTGGCCAGTACCATGGAAAAATGCTTTTAGAGAGAAGGCAGACATGACCAAGCGCTTAGCAATCCAGCCTTGGAGTTAAAGACAAAACCAAATGATCAAGAGGTAGGTGCTCTGCCAAAGCGAATGAACAGCAGTGACCAAACAGAGTCTGAACATGTCGCATATGTAAGCGTGTAAAAGTAAAAATGCGAGAACACACAAAAGGCAAGAAGTTAAGACGGTTTCCACAGGAACAAATGAGAGGTGTTCTAAAAGGCCAAACAAATGGCGTGCGCAAGCTGGACCATTAACTTTTAACAAGTTTTTCTACTGGGGTTTTCAAAAGGTTGTTTTTCTTTTTTTAAATGACGCTTGACTTGTTTCCCTGAAAGCCAGTGATCCAACTGGTGGAGGATCAGAATTGGAAACAGACTAGAAGAATGGTTTGTGCCAGTCCAGTGAAGGCAACAAAAAGGTCCCTGTCTGCATCCTCCAAACAGTAAACACATTCTTTTCTGAACAGTCTGCTCCAAGAAGGCTGTGGTTTGGAGAGCCTCACAGACATGGATGCATATTATTGCGATTTGGTTTCACATTGTGTTCCCAAATTTATTACTTTAATTTGATGCAATAAAACAAGAATAATTCTGTTGCTGCACCTCCCACAGCAGTGACCATCCAACCCTTTTCATGACAGGTGCTACACTGTCTCTCTAATTACACCCAGTGATGTACAGCAGGGGTCTATTCTGACCCAGGGACCACCATTCTGACTAAGTAACATAAGCACCACTGTGGTGGAATGGACGGGCACTAATTTAATCTTGAAAATCACCTGGGCTTCTCTAAATTTTAAATATTTGCATGGATTTGATTACTCAGAAAAAGTTTGTAATACATGGAAATTTGTACACAATATAAATATGAAATAAAACTCAAAGTATGATTCCTACATTGAACCTACACAATAGAAATGCATGGTCAGGGATGACCTGCAATGCTTTCGTGGACCACTACTGGGCCATGGACCACTGATTGAAAACCCATGATGTACAGTGATCACGCGACTGCAACAATTATTTGACTGTTAAATAATACAAAACATTTACCGTCACCATCCATGTCATCATCACATTCATCTCCCAGCCCGTCCTGGTCTGTATCTTTCTGTGACGGATTGTTTAAAGTTTTGCAGTTGTCACATGCGTCGCCATGGTCATCAGTATCATTGTTCCTCTGGTCCACATTAGGAACAAACTTGCAGTTGTCCTGTGACAGACGAATGAGGTTTACTGTATAGGGGCCTGGGCTCAGTGAGACACTAATTCCTATTTATGTTTATTTAATGCTGGAACTGTGGCCACCTACCTTGCCATTTTCAATGCCATCATTGTCTGCGTCTTCATCACAGGCGTCACCTAGGCCATCCCCGTCAGCATCCTCTTGGCCAGAGTTTGGCACATCAAGGCAGTTGTCCTGGAAACAATATCAAGAAATACACACAGCATTATCTTTTTAATTTTATTTTTAATTAATTAAATGCAAGAGCGACTAGGGGATGTAGAAACGAGTACCTTCTTACAGTTGTTTTCTATGCACGGGAGCTTATCATCAGGATATGAATCAATATCTGTGTCTTTTCCACACACATAGCCATTACCTGCCCAACCAACACCACACTAAGACACACGCACAAAGGAAAAAGGCAGAACATGTACATTGCAAGTGTGTGATTAAATGTAGGACAACAAAAAAGTAATTCAGCTTCATATTTTCTGGTGCAAATTCTCACCGCACAGCTAATGCTGCCATCTCGCTCCATGACACATTTAGCGTCGGCGTGACAAGGGTTGGGTCGACCGTTGGCGCAAAGCCTGGCACCATGGCAGCCACTCACCTGGTCACCTGTGAAGCCAGCTTTACACTCTCCGCAGCGGAAGGAGCCCTGGTGAGGACAGTACAGAGTCAGAAACCGGGGAATTCTGCTACAGGAGAGTGTGGTAATAACCATGTCCCCATTCCAGTGGTTGTACCATAGTGTTGTAGCAGTGGGAGTTAGCAGTGCAGCCTCCATTCTCAGGTGGGCCCAGACACTCATCTATGTCCTCACACACCTGAGAGGAACAGAATAGACTACAAATATAGAGTGTATTCTGATATGAGACGTAACTAGAAGAGAAGGAATGTTTTATATACAATGTATTATTGATTTTTTTGTTGTACCTGTTTGTGTGCTTTTGCATAGGCCACTCCCACTCCATTTATTTCTGGTCCAGTGTATCCAAGAGGGCATTTCTCACAACGAAAACCAGGGGCAGTGTTCACACATTGGACACTGCGGAAACATGGGTTAAACTGGCACTAAAACATAAAACAGATGGCCAGGTGCTAATTAGTTCTACTTTTCTGGTGCGGTCACACCATAGACTGTACAGTCTATGGATCACAAAGAAACACATGAACACCAAAAATACATAATCCATACCTCATTTACGTCATCACAATACACCCCGTCTCCTGTATATCCTTCGGGACATGGGGCACAGCGGAAATCTCCCGACTCTGAACGGATGCACATGTCCTGTTTGAAACAGGTCCCAGGTGAGCACTGTGTCTGAGGTGGAGGAGGCATGACAAACGGCGCTGGACCTCGACCTGGACCTGGACTAGCTGGATTGCCCCCGAGACCTGCACGCACACACAGACTGATATACAAGCACCTTGCTGAAATGTCACTTTGTAAGTAGTGTCTAAATAGAAGAAATAAGTTTCATCACTGCTTACCACAGGCAAGGCATTCTGCGATGGTGTTCCTCAGAGTGTTGTCAGGGTAAGCTGTGCCGCTATCACTTTACAGCGAATCCTCTGCTTGAAATGATCATCTGAAATAGTCCACTTCTCTCTGCTTGCTCAGGTGAAAGTCAAGTTTTCATTCTTGCCCAGCTGTTTGTTGCTGAGGTTACATAAGGTTTTGAAACCAGAGCTCAGTCTGGATTCTTGCCTTTGAAAATAAATTGCTGACTTTATAGGAGAAAATCTCACTCTGAAGAGAGGGAAATTCCCAAAAGGTTGTAAATCAGACCACAATCTTCAACTGTTACATAATCAAACTCTTCACAACAACCAGGGGACTCTCCACATTTTATTACAAAAGCTCCCCAAAAAACCTAATTTAATCCTTTGTACATGTCAAACTTGTCTTCCGTTTGATCAGATATGTTGGCGGTCAACAAGATAATCAAATCACTGGGTTATTTACTATACCTGTAGGTTAAGTGGTGTGTAGGTCTTTTATTATTTTCCCAAGCTTTTAATCAGTTTCAGTATTTGTGTGAAACAGAAGAAGTTACCTGCTGGTGAAGAAGCTCCCTCATCTCAGACAGCATGCTCTTCAGCTCCAGCACGGTGGCCTGGTCATACACCACCCTGCCTCCCTGAATACCTGAGAGGATTTCACAAAGCAGAACTATACTGTGGAAAAAATGTATATGTAAACAAAAATGTAATATTTGGTCACTGATTTAATTTGTTTGTTCAAGACTGATGATGTTATTTCCACCACTTTAAGTTATCAGACCTGCAAAAAACAAATTCCAAACCCCCACACCTACAAGTTAGAAGTGACTGCATGTATGTGTCAGGTGATGTCAAATCAGCTGCAGTCTGTTCTCACCCAGCAGCTGTAGAGATTCACCCTGATCCATGCTACAGTCCTGTAAAGTGGCCACATTGTCTACAGTTTCCTCTATCACCAGCTTCAAGTCTGTCAGTTCACCCTTACAGAATATTAAAGGGAAGAAAGATATCACATGGCAAGAATGAAATTTAGCACATGTCTATCAGGAAATGTTTAGATATATTCATATTTACCCATTCTAATAATAATTAGGCTCTACCAAAAAAAAAAAATGTCTATAAATCCTTATCTACCTGTCCACTTGACTGCAGAGTCCGAAGTGCCACTTTGTTAGGACCAGGTGGAAGTGAGCCGAAAGCAGCTGGCAGATCATTCAAGGTGTGAGCCAGTCTGCAGTCTACATAGATGTCAAGGCGTGGTGGGCCACGCTGTAGGCCACTGGCATGTAGCATCACGTGGTGATCTTGGCCATCTGCCAAGGAGGCGTGGTTGAAACTGGTTGTGCCAAGTCTACCATCAGGCTTCTGGTAACGAATGGTAACTAGAGATGGAAGGAAGAAGAGAGATAGTGAGTAGAGAGGAAGAGAAAGGAGAAGAGTAGTTAAACGAGATAGCTGGTGATATAGTCTGTAGTTGATGCATGCATCAATAGAATAATTCACCCTTGCTCAGTTTGGCATGCACACTGAGCTCCAGGTACTTGGTGTTGTCGTTGGGGTTGATGATACTGTAGAGAGAGGTAGGGGCCTGGCTGTGGAGCCTGAAGGAAGACAGGAGAAAAGCTTCGTCTCTCCCTTTAGCTTTTAGGCTTCCTTGGAGCAAGTCTGGCAGGCACTCTGAAGACGACAGCAGGTCATAAACTACACAGGAGAGAAAAAGTCAAGTTTAACAGACAGTGAGGGAAACGTTCAGTATAGTGGTTAATCAATAATGTGCATGGAGATTGAGAACTCTTGACCATACCAATACTTCATGTGGTGCACTGCAAGTTGTGCTGACATTCTTTCCAAGTTAATTTTAATGGAGTATTTTTGAGTTTGTGTCTTGATGCCTATGACTCGCAGTGTACTGTGGAGTGCTACTGCTGAGTCAGTGAACTATGGTACTTTATTAGGTGCAACAGTGTGACTACGTTTGTATCCAGCTGTGTTTAATGGAGCCATAGACTGGAGCTGCAGAATGGGTTTGTTCCAGTGGAACAAACCCACTGCCTCACACTCACAGACTCAGACACACATATATACACAAACACAAGGCATGACCTAAATTCAAGAATAATATGAAGTGACAGGAAATTGTATAAAAAAAATTTGCACATAGAATCCAGGCAAATTAAAGTTTTGGACATGCACTCTCAGAGAAAATAAAGCCAACTTCATGTCAACCAAATAAACAGTTATTGTTATCTGCAGCTTGTTGCACATTATAATTCGTAAAGACCAGACAACAGATTTTAAAAATGTGGAAATGGGAAAAAGTGGAATGGCTACTTAAACAGGGATGCAATAAGGTTTAACATTTTAGGTTTTCCTCAAAGAAATAGATGACGAACCAGTACTTACCACTGCCTTGAGCTGTGATAGTGAGCACCAGCTGCTGCAGCACCAGAGACAGAGCTACTGCTCTGCAACCTATACTCATCATCAACATGGGACACACCTCAGAAGACGACTTTGTGAAGAAACTACTTATCTTCTGTGGGTTAATAAAAGCGTTACAGACCGATTATCCACGGAGAGAGTGACAGGATCACATGTGGAAGCAAAATCTCAGCAGAGGTCAGATGCTTTTGTGGTCACAGGCACAGCTTTTAAAGTAAAGGGGAGTGTCCTCTTGTGCTACCGTTACAAAAGTGGCACAATGCAGGGACTATTTTCATAGTGTGTAGGAGTGTTCCCTTGCTACTGATTACCTTAAATGTTGTATATTGACCATGGCCATTATAGCTAAAACAATACTGCTGCATATTGGAAACAAATAACTCAAACCTTTAAAAACAAAAAAAATATAGCATCCTACAGTATTTTATTCTAAAAAAGGATTAGCAGAGTACTGCATTGCTTATACTCAGCTAAATGTGATTTTTTTTTGTTGTTGTTTGACTATTTTATTTAGGAGTACAGATAAAACTTTTATTCCTCATCTTTGTCTATTGTCTAAGAAGTACTCTAAATTATCCTGTATACAGTGCAGTCAGCCAACTCAAAGAATTTTTTTTTTTTTATGGATTGTGCCAGGGTCTCAGGAGAGGAAAACCTGATTCCAGATGGCAGCTGTTTTTCACAAACATGAGCCTGTGTAATAGATGTGGATCTGATCTTTTAGCTCATCTTCAGGAAGCCTTTTGAACTGTTAAGCTTAACTGTATGCCAGCTGTTTTTGATTTTTATTTAACTTGTTCTACAAGCCTCTGCAAATCTTTTCTAAATTCCATCTGTTGGAGAATGTGGGAAAAGAAGGCCAAAGAGGGCTGGACTTGGGGCCATTTTTAACCCTGGAAACATTTCATGAAAGATGTCTGGTACTTGTCTTACTTTTCTCTATTAACCTCAAGTACATTTCAACATCTCAGCTGCTGGTCTGAGCCAGACAGACATTTACCATCCCTCAACAGCCTTCAACTGTCTGACTACCAGCCCAGGGACAGCCCCTATAGCATTAAATAGGTGGACAGGACTTACATTTAAGATATCTGCAATGTATTTATGACTAGTCAAAACTATTATTTAAGATACCTGCAATAAAATTGACAATATAGTTGAATTAATTAATGATACTTACATTTTGACTACTAAGAAATCCACATTGACTTGAATAGGAAAACTAATTTAAGATATCTATTGTTCAGTTCTGCCTATCTGAAATCTAAATTCCAGGTATCTGTAATTACATGACTAGTCAAAATTCAAATGAAAGATATCTTTAATGGGGTTTTGACTAGTCATAATTCCAGTTGCAGACAGCTTTAATTTGACACATTTAAAAAATATCCACGTTATCTTTTTGGATATCTCAAACTAAGATATGACTAGGAAACATTCAATTGTACATGCCAAAACGCCATTTTCAGATTAGTCAAAATATGAGTTTTAACTAGTCATGATTGGTTTCAAGATCTCTACAAAGATATTATGGATATCTTGTAAATGTATTTAAGGATGCCCTTTTAACATAAAAAGTTAGTGATTATACCCTATCAGTAATCGCAATTCAGATATCTGAATTGAATTTTGACTAGTCAATTGTACAATGCGTATTAAATTTAGATATCTACATTCTGACTAGTAGGAATGACAAAGATATCTACAATTCCACTGTGGATTTCCGCAATCACCCCCGTCACGTGATTTTGGAAATATGAAATGACGTCACTGCGCCGTTTTAGCAATTTAGATCGACGGAATTCATATTACAGTTGTCTACAATGTATTTACGACTACTCAAAACTCTTAAATATCGGCAATTAAATTTTGACTAGTCAAAACCCGAATTACAGATATTGCATTACATTTTGACTAGTCGAAATTAAGTTATCTGAAACTAGAATTTCGACTAGCCACCACTTAGCTTGAGACATCCAAAAAGAAAATTTTGTGCCGAATTAAAGATACCTATAAGTGGAATTATGACTGATCAACATTACATAAGCATATCTTTAATTTGAATTTTAACTAGTCAGAATGTAATTACAGATAAGTGGAATTCACATCTCGGATAGGCAGAACTGAACTATAGGCATCTTAAATTTGTTTTCCCATTCAAGTCAATGAGGAATTTTTACTAGTCAAAATATAATTGCAGATATCTTTAATTCGAGTTTTGACTACATTGCAGATACCCGTAATATGAACTGTCTAATAAATGCTAAAACGGCGCAGTGACGTAATTTCGGATATCCAAAATGGAATTGTGACTATTCGAAATGTAATTGTCCTTACTGGTCATGATACAATTGTGGATATCTTGATTTCTCGTTATGACTACTTGCATTGTAATTTTGACTAATCAATATGCCGTTTTAGATATCCGAAACACAATTATGGATGTTCAAGTGAAACCTTTTAAATGTTAAAATCGCCTGGCATACACATGACAGAACACCTTTCCTCTCAAGATACCTCGTGACGTAACCGGCTCCCTCTATGACTCCAACATGGCGGCGGCCATGGAGCTGAGATGCTGGGGAGGAGACTGGGGTCTGCCATCTGTCCACACCGAGTCACTGATAGTTCTGGTACCGTTGTCTCATGTTTGTAAAAATACAGCCATTGCATCCAGTCTTGCTTTTAGGACGGCAGGTTTCTGCCTTCGGCTTTCCTTGCAACTCTGGCTAGCTTCAGTGCTAATTTGGCTACTTATTGGCCGTTTGCTCGACTTGCAGGACATAAAAATGACTACTTCCACCAGTATTGTGTGTTTATCCAGTAGTAAAAATACTAGCTGTACTGATAGCATGGCTTGAACTTCGCGTGTCTGTCTCTCAAAAGTCACTCTCATTGCTAATCAAGACTGGTCCCTTCAAGGTTAGCTTTCCGAATGTAATTTGATTTTTCGCTATACTTGCTAGTTAACTATCAACGGTGGCCGAGCTGTTGACAATCATAGCAGAAAATAAACATCGATTTGTTTGCTGGCCGTTTATCATGCTGTCTCATTGAATCCGTGTGGTTACAGTTCTTGCCGCAAGGTGACACCAAGAGTCATTTTCTGACCCAACGTAATCGATCTTTTAAACCGGGGTTTTCAAAGTGTGGGGAGGCGAGTCTCCCCTCAGAGCAGATAGTGATAACAACAAGCAATAAATACTTTAAAAAATACCTTTATCTTCACTGTTGGTGTAGCCTGTTGTACTTTATGTTCCGCTCAGCCATTACAATGACTTTCAACAATAAATGTAAACATCTTTTAAGCCAACACTTTGCAATACACATGTAAACCGTGGGCTATTCATATGTAAAATGATTTACCAATTAATCCTCTACAGTCCATTCACAAATGAAAGCAGCCTTACTAAAATAGCCCCAATGCAATAAACTCATACATTCTGTTGCAGCAACTATCCAAAATAGCAATTAGCCTCTGAGAGGGAGACCAGGGAGGTTTGTCTTAGGCTCGTTATCCAAACAAAATTGTCTCCATAACTATGTTTGGTGGTTTATTGAAGAAGTAAACCGTCTTACCTCTAGTCAGTCATAATGTGGAACATGGACAAACTTGTCAAGAATCCCCACAACATAGCGGTCAACAGAAACGAGGGTTCCTAGCTGCTCTCCCTCCCTCCCACACCGAACAGCCAAACAACCGGTGCACAGGTGATACTAATTAATCTGTTCTCCTATGCCCCGGTGACAAACAGATACACACACACGCGGACTTCTGTCTTTGTAAGGACACTCATTGACATAATGTGTTCCCTTACCCTTACCATCCAAACTAAATGTCTGACCCTAAATCTAGGCTAAACCTAATTCTAACCTGAACTCTAAAACCAAGTCTTAGCCCCCAAAAGGCGATTCACAAAGTGGGGACCGTCAAAAATGCTCCACAAATGTCTTCACTCTGTAGCAAAATAAATAACGTGGTTGGTTCTCACTATGTAGCAAGCACAAGAACACACATATACGCGATTCGTGGCGTGACAAGCATAAAGTCCAAATACCTTATTGGCTCGTACACATTGTAACGCCTATCTGTGCAGTTTTACTCAAGTCATATAATTTTTGAACACATCAAACTCGGTCGGCCACCAAACAAAATCATCACTGTGCACTAAGCACAGCCCTGCTTTTCACTGTCTCCACATTGTGCGTACTCCATACTGGCTGTGTGTAACGCGATATGATGCTTGGGTTGCATCAGTATTCACATTTCTGTCTCAATAACCTTCTTCTATGATCGCAGTTCGTCCGTCTTCCTATCAACAAATACCCTGTCTGGATCACCAAACTTGTTTACATGGTCTCATGCTGTCATTAGCTAGAACCACTTTGCAAATAACACTGTGGCAGTAGAACATCATCAGGTCCAAGAAAATCCAAACTTTAAAAACTACAAATCGACCAGTTTACCCCACACGTGGCCTAGCTTAAGTTTAATGTTTACACTTATTTTTTCTGGTTTATCTTTTCTCACTCTGCGCTCCCCTTGCGCCCCCTAGCGGAGGCGCGCGCCATACTTTGAAAACCGCTGTAAAGCGTTTAATTAGCGACACATTTGGTTTGAGTTGGTTTGTGTTTTTAAATTGAGCGCATTCTAATACAGTCACAAATTACATCACGTCAACAATATTTTTCTGGAAACAAACAAGCTAAAGTTTTTCAACATTAATGTATTAACAAGTTATTCAATTAAAAGTACATTTTTGTTTCAGGTCAGCACTGTAATCATAGCAATCTCATGCGCCAGATGCACCCTGTCAGTGCCTGATGGTACTCTGATTGCAGAAAGCATTCAGTTGCATTGTAAGATTTAGGATATAGATTTAAGTTTGAGTTTTCTTTCAGGCATACGCCAAGTTTTCTGGGGCAAAAGTCACTGTTTCTCCTATAGACTGGACATGGAAAACTCTAACAGGTGGGCTGCAGCATCTCATAAACCAGAAATCCATACATTTGTGGTCAGGATTGCTTGATATATATATATATATGTGGTCAATAGATGACTAAAATATTTGTTGAATGTATATTTGTATAGGTTTGAAAATAGATCAGTATAATATATTTGGAGCTTTCTTCATGCTCTTGAAAATACGCAAGGCTACAACAATTTGCATGCTTAAAATCATGACAACTAATAAACTCTAATACTATGCTTGACATAGTTAAAACACTTGTGCTAGAAAAGGCTTAAAAACATTTAAGGCATGGTTTTATGTTTTTATGCATCTGATTTGCTTCTAAAATGAAATGAATTCATGTAAATTGTAAGAGCGCAATACATTGTACAGTACATAACAAGAGCTTAACCAAATGTTCATGCGGATACAGCACCACTTTCTCTTGAATTATAATATCCTTGTCATTCAACCTGCAGCGGCCGTCCCAGAGTTGCTTTGTGGAGAGACTGCAGTTCAAGAACCAACACATATTCTCAACTTCCTGAGGAAACAGGTAAGAATGGATGCCAAGGCTGCTCACTGTCCGTCACCTGGTCATTATGACTCCAAACCCATTTAGCAGAATTAGTGGATCTACTATAATATTTGTGAGCAACTGTCTTTTTCAGAGGTTTAATGCAGACTATGAGCTGACAGCCAGACAAGGAGCAGACACCATGGCCTACATCGCTCTGCTTGAAGAGAAACTGCGACCAGCTCTGGTAACAGTATCGCTCTTCTGCTTGTTCCCTCAAAAACACCGGTCTGTGAGGACTGTTAAATGTTTAGGGTGATGCTTTGTGTCCCACAGTTGCACACTTTCTGGGTGGATGCTGAAAACTACACCAACCTGACGAGGCCTTGGTTTGCGTCACGTTCGCCATTCCCTCTTAATTTTCTTGTTCCTAGTCACCATGCCAACACCGCCCTCTCCCGCATCCTTCTAACCAAAGGAGAGGCGCCACTGCACAGAATCTCTGAGGTGGAGGGAAAGGTAAACACTGATCTGTCTCATTTCATCCTTCACATGTCAACTCTGTGTGAGTGTGACCTCAAAGCTCTGTTTTTCACATCTTTCTCACTCTCAGATCTACAGTGATGCTAAAGAGTGCCTGAATCTGCTTTCCTACAGACTGGGAACAGCAGACTACTTCTTTGGCAACTCGTGAGTTCTTTAAAGTTTGCTGGCTTAAATGCTGATCTGCAGGACCATATGTGTATCGTTCTGGGATAAATCAACCTAGAAATGCTTTGCAGTGTTCATTTAGACACATTGTTGTACATGTGTATTTGCGATTGTAGGCCGACCAGCCTGGATGCCTTTGTGTTTGGTTTTGTGGCTCCACTCCACAAAGCCCGTCTTCCCAGCGGCCCTCTGCAAAGCCACCTCAGGCTGCTAGATAACCTTACACGCTTCTGTGACACCGTCCTTTCAGTCTACTTCAGCTCGGACCACCCCTGTAAGATCACTGCACACATCGGAAATACTCACACTTTGGGACTTTAGCTTGGTGAAAATACACTAAGATAAGGGGGAATATTTGCATTTGCAAGTAGTCAAACAACTAACATCATCTGCACTTCTTCTCACATCTTTGTCTCACTGCATGTTTGCACCTTGTGCCTGCTTTATTTTGGGGTGTTTAATGACCTTTATTCCTGTTGTGTAATCCTCTGTAATCTCTTTTCCTTCTGTTGGTGTCCGCTCGCTCCATCTTTCTCCAGGTCCTTCCCCACCTGTTCAGGAAACGGTGGATGCCAATCTGCAGAAACTAACTCAGCTTGTAAACAAAGAGTCCAACTTGATAGAGAAGGTGCTTCTGCCTTCATTTCCTCTGCTTTGCATGAGTTTGTTGTATTTGGCGGGTAGTGTTTCTTACTGAATCATTGTCATCTTCTTTTCTTCTCATGCATGTGTGCTCTAACTAAACTGTGCATCCTGTACTGTAGATGGATGATAACCTTCGCAGCAGCCCTCAGCATAAACCCCACAGACCAGACCCCAAACATGGTCTGGTCAGCGAGAAGAGCTCCACTCCTGCCTAACCTTTGACCTTTCAACCCTGATCCAGCCTTATGACTCAAGCAGGAACATACTGAAAATGAAAGGTGCTGCTCCGGATTTCACTCAGCATCCTGAATAAAAAAAAAATGCTCTAAAGCTGAACCTGAAAGGAAAGTAACTTAATAATTAGAAGACTTATGACTAAAAGAGGCTTTTGGACAGCAGGGCAATGGGGATGGGTTTCAGACATGTTGGTCTGAAAGAGAAAGAAAAGTGCATGTGTGGGATTTTTCAAATGTTTGAGTTTGTGCATGTGGTAAAGGACAGAATGCTGTGACGTGGTGCTGAGTGGGTAAGAAACAGAAAGTCCACAGGAAATGAAAAGTCCAGCAGAAGAATGTAAGTGGGGCTGTTCAGCCTCTGAGTGGGCCACTTATCCATTTTTATTCATTTTGTTTTATTTAATGGATATGTACATTATCTTCTGTTTGGATTGTTCCTTACTCACATGTCCATAGGACAGTTGATGCACCATAGCGAACATGAGGACATTGAGATTACTGAGTTAAAGAGATCTTGGTCAGTGATGTAGAACTGTAGAGGGCTAGAGCACCTTATGGCAAAATGTGTTTGGTTATCTTCTCTTATTCCAGTTTATAAATATCGAGGGGCTCCGATCCCTCAGGGCCCCTCTAAGCACACACTTAGAATTAGTGTAATGTACAATATGTATGCAGTCATGACTATAGGAATAGCCAATTATTTTGCTCGGCTTTTGCCTGCTTTGTATAGCTGTAAATAGTTTCATGAATACAATCAGTGCAATTTGCTTGTTGTTCCTGAAGCAGGGCTGATTGGCTTCTTCGCAATCTCTGCCAGATACACTGAAGTAATTGAAGGACCTTACACACTGTTTTAATATATTCATGCAAAAAGGTGTGTGTGTGAGAGAGTTTTCCCAAGGAATAGAATCTAGTGAGTGTTTGCATTATGGTTTGATTGATATGTGAGACATTCTGTGTCCACTCACTTCTGTTGTTCAAATCAAATCAAATCAAATTTTATTTGTAAAGCGCCAAATCACAACAAAAGTCATCTCAGGACACTTTACAAAGTAAGGTCTAGACCTTACTGTTATCAATATTATTACATAGGGAAATCCCAACAAATCCCCCTTGAGCAAGGGGGATGGCGACAGTGGGGAGGAAAAACTCCCTTTAACGGAAGAAACCTCTGACAGACCCCGACTCTTGGTGGGCGGCCTTCTGCCTCAACCGGTTGGGGTGAGTGGATAGAGGAGAGACAAAAGAAGAAAAGTAACAAGACTCAGCAATCAATCAAACACTGATCAGGTCGATGTGGCTGGGGACTGCTCGTCAGAGACATAGAGCTCCAGGGCCAGGGCAACCTGCAGAAAAGTACAGGGAGCCAGTGGAGAGAAGTTAATATGGGAGAGATATGATCTCTCTTGCTAGTTCCTGTCAGTACTCGGACTGCAGCATTTTGGATTAACTGGAGGCTTTTTAGGGAATTATTGGGACATCCTGATAGTAAAGAGTTACAGTAGTCCAGCCTGGAAGTAACAAATGCATGGACCAGTTTTTCAGCATCACTTCGAGACAGGATGCTCCTGATTTTTGCAATATTGTGCAGGTGAAAGAAGGCAGATCTAGAGACTTGGTTTATGTGTGATTTAAAGGACATATCCTGGTCGAAAATGACTCCAAGGTTCCTCACAGTAGTACTGGAGGCAAGAGCTATGTCATCTAAAGTAACTATATGATTAGACAGCAGATTTCTAAGGTTTTCAGGCCCAAGCACAATAACTTCAGTTTTGTCAGAGTTTAGAAGTAAGAAGTTGCAGGTCATCCAGGCCTTTATGTCCTTAAGACATTTGTTGCCATGAACTTCCACTATTATTTTAGTACATTTGACTTTTCTGCTGTGCTTTCATTTGATGTGCCTATTTAACAGTCACTGTGTTTAAGCTGAAATGTCTTATATTTGAGAATGTCTTATTAGTTGCCTTTGTTTGAATTTTAGTAGTCTGATTGTCTAGTACAGAAACTGGACTGAAAGGAGTTGCCTCTGTTTTTTTTTCTGTGTGTTCCCTAATAGCCTCATTACTAAACTGTTACTCATTTTAAAGTATTAATACTTGTAAGAAACATGGATACATTCCCTTTAAAGCACTATATTTTGAAGCAAAGGTTGTTCATTCTTTGAGTGTGTGCTGCCAGTTATAAAACGTTGTTGGACAACAAACAGATTTGTGCAGATTGTATGGCTGCAGTGTGCCTTCATGACTGCTGGTGGCAAAATGCTAACAGTGTTCTTGATTTTGACATTTCTGTTGCTGTTGTTCATCATCTATTAACAGTTGGTACCAGCTGTCTGTATTACTGAAAATACAAATATGATCATCCAACCACAGCCACAGTTTCACCCCCCACTTTTTCAAGCAAAAGGACATTTCCAAGCATCTTTCTATAAACAGTCACCTGGAGCCAAGGTCAGAGCGTTCCAGTGGAATTTCACCATCCTGCTTGTCTTTTAAAAAAATAGATGTTGCCCCTATCTTCACATTAAATCATTGCAGCAAGGCTGTAATAATTACACAACATTTCACCTCTGTTGTCTAGAGGACAGAGAGCTCTTTGTGTGATTTTGGCCTTAGACGCTGACAAATGTGAGTAATTAAGCTGAAAGGAAACGATGCCATCACGAATGGTCCAGGCCCTTGCAGACACGAGGGAGAGACTCCTACTCAGATTTAGCTGTTTAATAAGTGCACTTACAGCACATTTAAAACTTGCAACATTTCTGCTGAAAACATCTTATATGTTGCATGTTTTCAATTTACAGTAATTTTACATTATTGTCCTATGCATATATTATTGTGGATTACAAATATGTTTGTCAAATAAGTTGTTGTTGAGATGAGGTACAGAAACTGGGTTAGAATACCGTAGTTGCCAGTCGCCATCAGTGAAACTTGGTCCTAACCTTCCTCAGTACCAGAAAAAAAAGCTTGAAATCAGCTATTCTTAAAATCGTTCCACTTTACCAACCCAGTATAATACACCAATGTGAAGAGTCAGTAAAATAGGGCTATCATCTTTCAAAGAGCTTTCCTTCAGGTTCCAGCTGAGGGGTCCAGCAGGTCACACGGAAGCCAGAAGCTGTTCCCTGATGGTTTGCATGTGTTTGCCCTCTACTTCGTCCTCTCTCTCTCTTTCCCCACTCTCTGTTCCCCCAGAGATGAACACTTCGTTCTCTCTCTCTCTCCCCACTCTCTGTTCCCCCAGAGATGAGGAAAGGTATCAGAGATGAGAGGGAAACAGTATTGATGACTGGAAAATATTACTATAATAACTGAGAAATGACATGCCCTCTGGTGTGTAGACCACAAATCTACAGTAGCTCATACTAGTCATAAAAAGGCATCTGGAATCTACATGCATGAAAGAATCTGCAGAAGTTGTTAGGATCGGTAGTGGAAATATAACTCACTGATTTTGGCCTGAAGGCCATTTTAACTGTAACAGAAAAACCCCATTCAACTCACATTTTTGTTTGTATTTAACTTGTGTATTGAACTTTACACATTTTTATTTTAATTTTGGTAAATGTACAAGATGATGAAAAATACATGGCCATAGGATTTTTTTAAGTAAATTGTGGTTTCGGGTGCTTCTCAAACCCTGCTGTCACTCTCGTTTTACTTAAAGTGTAGTTCAGCTACCAGCTGCCTTGGATTTTATAGTTGAAAAAGCAGTTTGTCCACATTTAGGAGGGGAACGAATATAAACATGTTCCAATGTTCTGAGCCCGTATTAAGGCTAATAGAGAACTGACACCCTCTGGTGGTGATTATATGTTAGAGAACTAATAACAACAACCAAATAGAAATGGAATAGAAATGCAAATAGAAAAATAATTATGTTCATTCAGCTCTGATGGGAAAATCACTTTACAAGACAGGGAAAGTAAGCCATCAGTCACACATAACAAAATATGGAACTGATCACATCTGTTTACAAAGGTTATTTACACAAAATAGGCCTATTCACAATATAAAACAGTTCAAAAGCACTATTCTATATTTTGTGGAGAAATAACACTTGCTGTGTAAACTTTGGGATGGCAAAACATTTGTTTATCTCAGTATGCCTACAGTGTGTATTTGCTTCAGTATGTTGTCAGAGCCTTTACTCACAGTATCTGTAAGTAAGTGTGCAGAAACAGGGACAACTAAAGTGAGTAAATCACAAAACAGTTACACCTCAGTACAAAACGGTCACATCAGCATACTTAATGGTCAGAATTACAAAATGATGCTCCTTGATGAAACAAAATACAAGGCACTCGCCTGTGAAAGCATGTCATGCCACTGAGTTTCAATCCAGTCCTCCCACACATACATTATTCATTTGTACTGCCTCTGTTTTTGGTATGTACAAGGCATTTTCATTTCTGATACAAAATGATGTTAAATTGAATTAGTGTTCAATCAAAAAAAAAAAAAATTTAAATTGAGTTCTATGCTGATCAAGTTCCTTTTTAGTAAAAACAGGTGTGAAAACGAGGTCTTCTTTGGATAAATGGGACCCAATATGTTGCCTTTACTGTGGAGATTAGTATGTTTTATGTCCCCTCATGATGAGATAATTCAAATGAACAAATGTCCAACATGAACTTTAAACTCTTTGTGGTGTGAGGCAGATAGCAGAGCTAGCTGTCCTTGGTAAACTCCGGTAGCTCCGGCACCATGCTGACCTCCAGGCTGCCCGGCATCTCCAGGGCCAGAGCAGGGTGGCAGGGCTGGGTGAAGTGCTGGCTGAAGGCACCTAACAACTGACCATTCTGGGCATTGTAGAAAGATAGACAACCAAGCTGGTAATCCAGAAGAGTCCCCACTCGCTCAGGCATCTCAGTCACAAACACAGTGGACTGAACCTCATTGTGGAGCAACTGATACCTGCAGCTGGAAAGACAAAAGAGACCAAATGTGGAGGTTTTAGACCAAAACAATGATGTATGAATGATGCCTGTGATGGGGAAATTCTTGCATGCATACCCAAATGCTGTGGGGACACACTGCAAACACCATGTCTGAGTGTCCTCCCCTAGTGATCTGTTTCTGTTGGCTGTGCTGTACGCCACCCCGAGCCTGTAAGCTGCACTTCTTGACACAATGGTCTCCCAGTAGTAGCGCCCTCGTGCCGGCAACAACTCACCCAGGATGGATGGACACCTGGAAAATACATAAACGTTTGTGCATGTTCTTGAAAGCTTTCCTCTGTAGGAGCGAGGTGGTTAAAACTGTGTTAAACCTACTGTTTGTCTGCGAATGGTGTGTTGTCGTGTGTGTCCTGGGAATAGTGCAGGGTGGTCTGGTCCACTGACAGCTCCAAAGCAGGGTGAGCCGAGGTGTTCAACAGGTGGAACCTTGTCCCTGAAAACAATAAATAACAAGAAAGAGCAGAAAAACAAAAACAGCTACAGAGACAAATTGTGTGTTTTTACCTTTTGTGGAAATGAGAGCAGCCTCGCTCTGTTCACTGGCTCCAACGTCGTTCACAGCTTTGATGTAAAACAGGTAATTCTCATTAGGCTGCAGGACAACCCCTTGTTCGCAGCTTTTGATACCTGAGATTGACCTATGAGTATGTCACAGAAACACACACCCATAAACCTTTGTACATTTAAAAATGTCAGTGTATGAAAATCATTTACATTTTTGTCCAGTTGGCTTGGTGAAGATGTGTGTTTACAGCCTCACGTTTTTTAATATTAAACTGTTTTTCCAAACTGATTGGCCTACCCAGTGTGTTCAGTCACAGAAATGACACATTAGTCATTCCACTTTTCAGTGATTCATATTTTGCCAGGCACCTACCCAGTACGAATCAAGTGAAAACAACCTGACCAACTACAAAACCTGCATGATGTACATCTGATCAGCAAGGTGTTTGAGACCCACCTGAGCCCCTCTCCCTCGACTTCATACTGGCGGCAGTACTCCAGGATGTAACTGTGCTCAAGAGGCTGTTTTGCTGAGGTCCACCTCAGTATGGCCGAATCCCACATGACAGAACAGCGCTCTGTGTCAATCACTGGCACCGATGGAGCTGCCAGAAAGACATTATGTCAATAATAGTGTGCAATTTACTTGTGGCTCCTAAGGGTCTGGACTCCAAAAATATAGGTACTGTAATAAAACTGAGGTTACCCTTAAGCAACGACTATTAAAACAATCAGAGCTGCTATCTGCAATAATATACAACTCTTACTTTCTAGTCTTTTTAACCAAAGCTGGTGTACTGCTATTATAAATGCTTCAGTGAATGAACTGACCAGTTCTGAAGGTGAGTCTCTCGCTGGGCAGAGAGCAGCCAGTATAGTTGACAGCCATCACCCACACCTTGTAGGTCTTGTCAGGCTCCAGTTCCTCCAGGCCACAGTAACTCTCCTTCACTGTCATACGGTACTCTTCTGACACAGCTGCGAACAACAGCAATGACAACGCTACGTTTGTAAAAAGTTATTCACAGAAATAACCTCTTCTGTAATCTGGAAGTATTCCAAACCTATTTTAAAAGCTACAAGGTAATATCCCTATAAAACATCTATTTGTTAAAAATGGACCCATTTTAAATGAACAAAAATAAGAATGAATTGCATTTTGAATTATAATAATCCATTAACTTTAATTTCTATTAAAACAGTTCATCAGTGTCCATGAACAATATGGTAATTAAAAAAAAAAAAATGAGTGCCTTAAAATTTGACCACTATTTTGCAGTTCAAATAGTATCCTGACAGTTTTTACCTCCTTGTGGATCCTCCATACAGTAGATCTGGAAGCAGTCTATGATGTCCCCAGGGTTGACTTTCCAGTAAACAGTGACACTGGAGCTGGTGGCTGAGCCCGGCTCCTGGGGCTGCAGCGTGGGCCTCTGAGGCACTGAGGCAAAGACCAGGAGATAGATAAAATTCATAACTGCCATATGTGTGCATACACACACTAGAATTTGTCATATTTCACATAAATCTGCTAGGATATGTTCATATCAGACCAACCTGGGATTCCTTTGCGTTGTGCATGGTGTGAGCTGGAAGCATTGCCCTTGGCATAGTCCTCAAACACCAGTAGTCCTCTGGGACCCAGCTCCAGTGACATGGCTGAGTCCAGAGCTGCCTTGAGCCTGACACAACCACAACATTTAGCTTCTGGCCACAAGAGCAAGTTTGTGTTAAAACCCTTCTTTGCTGTTAATTGAGCTTGGTGTGGAGAATGTTAAAGCCAACTACTCCTACTGTTTAATATTCAGTATACTCCCAAGGTTATAGCCCTGCAGGCCAGGTATCATGCCTCAGTGGTTATCACTGTCTAGTTACTGTGTTATCATATACCGTGTGTCTCACACTCCATTCACTGAAACTACATTACCTTGCATGAATATCTTCAGGTGACTGGTGGGAGAGCAGATTGAAGAGGTAATTATCAAAAATGTGACACAAATTCTTGACCACCAATCACATGATACCAGTGATCAATGAATCTCAGAAGCTTCAGGACTCACCCGTGCATCAGTCTCAGCCTCTCTGGCTGTGGTCTCTAGAGTGGCCTTGGCGGAGTCTATGCTCTCCTGGAAGGAGACAATCTGATCATACAGCTGCTCCAGCTTGGTCTTTTTCTCCTCCTCCATGCTGATGGACATGTTGTTGTACTGATCCATCACCAGAGCCATCATCTCCTCATTCTGTGCATGCATCGCCGCCTCGCACTCCACACTCATGTCCTGGTCGAGAGGAGAGTGACAGCCAAGAGAGACATTTGACTTCACAGAGAACAAGTCATATTCTACTGAAAACACAAACTGAAATGACAGTGAAATGAATGATGCCCTAAGAGTATTAAATGTGACTGAGACAACATGAGTGTGATTTACCTCTACAGAGTTGTAGGCCAGCTCCAGCTCAGCCACCATGTCTTCAATGTTCTCTGATCTGCCTTGAAGCTCTGAGATCCAGTCACCAAGCTTCTCCTGTTGGTCAAACACTTGAATATCACATGAAGAATATATCCTTAAACTACAATGCACAGCCGCTAGTGTGCAAAACATCACCAGTGGACCCCTGTGTGTACGATGTTAAGGGTGCACAAAGCTTAGCCTTTCTCTGAGCTCAGTTTTTCACCCGCTCTAAACATCCAATCCATCACTTGCTGGGTATCAGAAACAGACGTGGAATGTAACTGAGTACATTCACTCGAGTACTATACTTAACTGCAATTTTAAGATGTCAGCACTTTACTTGAGTATTTTCATTTTCTGATCCTTTATTGATCCCCAACTGGAAATTCACAAGCCACCCAGCAGTATTTCAAATTCCAAGCATATAATCTAGTTATAATTAGCTCCACCTTTACCAGCTGCAAAAGTAGAATTGCATCAGTAATTACAATTTATTTATCAATGTCAAATGTGTCATTCTGCATAGTGACTGCTTTTACTTTTTGTACTTTCAGTATATTTTTATGCTAATACCCTTTTTTTGAATGCAGGGCTTTTACTTGTAACAGTATTTTTACACTGTGGTATTGCTACTTTTACTAAAGTAAAGTACTTCTTCCACCACTGTCAGTTAACAGGTGATGGGAGCTGCTCCCTTCTGTTGTTATTCTTTGGATTGATGAGACAAGCTAATGTTTACATTAAAATGCTGCCTGCTGCAGCTTTAAGGGGAATCATCAGGGTACATATTCCAAGA
The DNA here is from genome assembly GCF_001952655.1 of Monopterus albus. Taxonomy (NCBI): domain Eukaryota; kingdom Metazoa; phylum Chordata; class Actinopteri; order Synbranchiformes; family Synbranchidae; genus Monopterus; species Monopterus albus. The sequence continues at coordinate 3,064,013 of NW_018127903.1, read as the reverse complement.
AGAAGAACGGAGGCGATGACAGCTCACATGACAGCTCACATTTAGGCAGGCTGAGCTGCTTCTTCTGACAGCCCTTCCAGTAGGAGTCAAAAAATGGGCAGGTGTGTGAGGGGGAATGAATGTCAATACTTGCACACATCCAAGTCTGAAGGTGTGGGAACACGTTTTACGTTCTGGCTCAGGAAACAGACCTGGATGTAGTTTTGCTAAGTTGCTTTGGTGAACTTGCCAGGATCAAGTTTCTGAATACACTACACTTCTTGGTGCTGAAGTCAGACTTGTATATTAGGTTTGATCTTTGTCTTTATTTATGTTCCAGCTGTCACTGTTTCACATTAATACACAACACACGCACTAGACCTGGTTCAAATATCACCTGGAACGACATTTAATCATTCACGGTTTTTTCAACTTCCCTTTGATTTTGATGCCAGATACTTCACTGTGATTGTTTATCAAATCTTACTTCTGTTGTCTAAAATTTTCTTGTAGATCACAGAAACAGAGTTGAAAAGTGAACATTGTCTCTCCTGCTGATTGAAGCTCCTTGTAGCAGCGTGAGAAACCTTCTCTAACTACTCTAATAATAGCTAGGTTTGCCCATAAACCTGTCAGTTAAATCTGGACAGATGGCTTTTGGAAAACTGCAGGTAAAAGATATCAAAAGGATTTTTAAATTCCAAGAAGGTGTGACAACATTAATACAAATTTCTATACAGATAGATACAAAAAAAGCAGCTGACTGACCCAGTGCTGACCAGGACAGTGATGGAGAACAGATCAAATATCAGTCTTCACTTGATGATGTCACACTGGACTTTTCCACCGATCAAAGCAGAGCATTACATCACATCAGTTTAATGTGCTTGCCAGCAGCCTGAGTGCATGAATGGAAAAGTTACAGCTGGCTAATATAGGACAAGTTTATTATATGATGAGCCATTGAATTTACCGTATCACATAGAAGAAGTTCACCTTTAATCTGGCATTGTTTCTTGCATTTGCTTGCAGAAAAAAACTGTAGTTAATAGTTGCACAAACTGTTGAACGTTATTTCGCAGGCCTCACTTTGTCAGATTTAAGGATTTCACTTTTTTTTTTTTAAATATTGTATGCTTTATCAAATAATTTAGTACTGTAGTTTCCTTAGGTCGGGGGACTTGCAAGAGACAAATAAAAAGAAAAACTGCCAAAATCAAAGCAGCAGATGAGAAGACATTCTGACATTTAGTCCCTTTCATTGGTCCCTTTTCATTGGTCACAAATCCAACAGGCTTTGTGTTACAGCCTAATGCAAGAAGACACAATACTGCCCTTGCTGCAGACAAAGTAGTATCCAAATGAACTGGTGTAAAATTGGTGTAATGCTCCTTTAAAATCCTCCACAAACTCTCACTGTAAACTAGTTGTAAAACAGCTATCACTATATACAACACATGCTATACACCAAATTAATCCTTTTCCTGTATACACTACCTTGATTTCCTCATAGGCTTTGTCCACATTGTTCACCTCATGGCTGCAATGCTCTTCAGAAACACAGTCGTCCTCTGATAGCAGACATCCACAGGTGAGACAGAACCAGTCCATCCCCTGCAGCTCAGCAGTGAGTCGGGCTTGTCTTTCTTCTTCTGCATCAATGATTTCATAGTCAGCTTCTATGATCTCTTCTTCTGGTAATCGATCTTCTGACAGATCGAATACTTTCCCCTCCATCTGCACTTCTATGTCTCTGTCCTGACTAGACACGGGTCTTGGTTCCTCTGCATCTCTCTGTATTCCAGATTCTGGCATGTCTTTTGCATCCTGTTTAGATATGACCACATAATCAAGCTCCTCAACAAGCACCTCTGGAGCCACCTCATTGTACTCATTGTGCTTGACATCCTCTGTGTGTAGATCAGTATACTGAGCTCCACGCTCTTTAGTAATGTTGCTTTCTGGGGCATCTTCTATCTTGTGCATCTCTGCCCTTTGTTCTCCATCTCCTTCTTCAAACTGCATACCCTCTCTGTGCAGCCTTGATAAATCCTCCTGGGGAGTAAAGCTTCTCAGAGGAGAAAAGATGCCTTTGTCTTCTTCTAAGTCCCTCTGCATCTTCTGCTCCTCCTCCACAGGTGCTGGTGAGTACTTCCTGTCTAAGTGATTTATAAGTAGTTCTGCTTCCATTACAGTAATTTCTGGTTCTACTTCCAATTGAGGCACTGTCTTTGTGCCTTCCATCAGTGCCCGTAGAGTCTCTGAGGGTGCCACTGAATCTTCAGGTGCTATGAGATGTTCTGGTTCAGGAAGAGCTACATCACTTGTAATCTTGCCCGACCACTGATCAATACTGAGCTCTACAGTTTGTCCTTTGGGGACGAGGAGGATTAACTCATCATTAACATCCGTCATGTCCTGATCAGCAGTCCCAACACCTGCTGTGGGTGATTTCACTTCAGTTATCAGCTTTGTTTTACCTGCTGCACTATCAGTTACTGACTCTTCTTGTTGATGCTGCTTGAAATCAAGGACTTCATGGTGTTTCTTCTCTGAATTTGTCTTCACTTCTTCAGGCAAAATCTCAATTTTAACCTGTGACTCCTGCCCAGTTTTAGAAACAAATTCAGGCAATTTAACTTCACGTTCTTTTTCTCCTTCAGGAGCTGATGTCTCAGCACTTGCTCTTTCCTGAAGATCAATCTGAACTTGGGTTTGAATCTCTTTGTCACTCAGTACTTTTTCAGTTACTTCCACTACTGCATGTACTGCACAATCACAGTCAGTGATGACCTCAACGGGTGCAACATCTGCAAGAATAACTTCTGCTGCTTCTTTTTTCTTATATTGTAATGTTTCAGTTGATTCACCTGAGGATTCAGTCAAGGTGGACATTTCCTCTTTAGGTTCTTTGACTTCAGCTGGGGCCTCTGCTTTGGCCACTGTTGTTATTTTTTCACCAGCAGCCACCATCTTTGTTTCAGTAACTGTCTCTTCAGACAATTTCTTATCTGTGGTTTCTGTTTGTATTTTAGATTTAACATCCAGTACAGGCACCTCACTGTTTACAGGTGCTTTCCTTTCTTTCTCTTCTGTAGCCTTCACAAGCACTTCACCGTTGATTTCCACGACTTTTTGTGTCTGATTTGACTGCTGGATTTCAGTAATGCGCTCCTCTTCTCTCTGATGCTTGCCACCCTCCTCTGTTTTCTCTGCTTGAGTTTCAGAAAGTGGCTCATTGGTGCTGCTCTCAGGAGGTTCAGTCTGGTCTCTTTTCATCTCACGTTCTGCTTCCCAATCCTCCATCTGATCCTTTCTCAGTTTAGAGTCTTGAATAGATTCCTCTAAGGCTTCTTTCACAGGCTGCTTTTCAGTTATCGTGAAGAGTTGTATTTCTTCCCCGCCTTTTCCTGTAACTATATCTCCTTTCTTTTTAATTGATGCTGATTGTAAATCTTCACTTCTACTTCCGCCACTGCCCTCCTTTGGTGCATCTGTCTTTTTCATGTCCTCATCTTCTTCTTTCCTCACTCTTGTTAAACATCCTGTCGTTTCGAATTTACTCTGCGACCACATCATCCTCCCCTCCCTCTCATGCTCCATTGACTCTGGTTGAACCTCCACTGTGGGTGTTTCATCCTTCAAAATGAATTTCTCCAGGTACCCCTCTGCCTCCTCTGAATCTGACAAACATCTCTCATAAGACTTCTCAGATGTCACACTTTCTGCCTCAGAGTATTCCTCGTCACTCTTCCTCCTCTCACCTACAGCATCCTCGTAAAGGTCTGAGTACATGAAGGACATGGCGGTGGGCTCCTCCAGAAGGATGGGATCAATGATCTTTGGAGGCCCAGGGGAGATATAGATAGGGGTGAGGGTGGTCTCTTCACTCCCAAACAGCACTGAACCACTCTCCTTCATCGATCTCTGACTCTCTCGTCTCGTTCTAATCCTGGCCTCACCATCTTCTCTCCCCTGCAGAGCATCAGTAGCAGCTCCTTCTCCGTAGAAAACCTCATCCAGGTGTTCCCCAACTATGTCCACATCTGCAACTAAGACAAAGGAGTCTTCTGGCGCAGAAGGGCTGTCTTTGACTATCTCCTTAGTAGGTGTTTGCTCCTCTGCTTGGGGTTTCACTGCAGGCTGCTCTGCCTCCTCCTGTAGCATCGAAGCTTGTTCTCCAGGAACCGTCTCATCCAAAAGGGTAAATTTCTCAAAGTAGTCCACGTCACTGGTGTTCACTTTCTGAGCAGGTGTGTATCCAAGCTCTGTGTCCACTGAATCCTGGCAAGAATCTTGCTTTGAATGCTGCAGAGAAATTACAACCACTGAGAACAGTTTAGTGTTTAAAACAAATGAACATTTTATGCCAATGGCAGGAAAAAGGCCAATGAAACCAAAACTGGTGTTAAAAAAATAAATACCTCATTATAAATACTACCACCTGAATCAGATAAATCAATAAATACCTCCTTGCTATCTAGTATTTCCCCTTCCGCTGACAGGACTTGATTCTGTTGCCGTATCCATTCACTGTGGTTTCGAGACCTGATCTTCGGAGTCTGGTCCAGGTAAGACAAGTTATCCTGCAGCTCTGTGTTCTCCTCCTCATCCACAGTGGGAAGTTTGGAGGGGACTCTAATGTTGAGAATCTCATAACCTTCTGAAATCAAACTAAACAGCTGCTGATCTTTGCTTTTGAGTTCTTTCAAGTTTGGCTCTGTTTCGGTTTTCTCCTGTTTGACGTTGGGAAGAGAAACCTCTGCCATCTCCGCTCTCTCCACTCCCAGAGCTGAAGCCGATCTTGAACTACCAGGTCGGCTCAGCCTGTCCCCTAGCCTGCTGCTCCTTCCTCCGGATCTTGTCCTCCTGCGGACGATTTTCTCCTCATCAAAGACAATGGTGATATTTCCTGCGGCTCCAGGGCCCTCCATGCTGCAGGCTTCAGAGACTGAACTTGTTTCAGAGGCCCAGGGAGTAGAGCAGCGGCTGGAGGCTGTCTCCCAAACAATACCACTGTCCTCGCTCTGAACTGTCACCATGGAGAATGATGGATCCACCATCAGGCACTGGACTTTGGGTTTCACAGACTGGTCCTGGACAATCTCTCGTAGACTGGAGGAGAGAGGAATGGACAGAGTTTGAGGAAGGCTGTTTTTGCCTTTCACAAGAAGAGGCAGGGCATGACTAAAGAGTATGACTGCAAGAGGAGATGCTTTTGGCACAGCTCACTGAAATGCAAGAACAAACCAGTGAATCACATCAAAACATAACCCTATTTGAGCACATGTGCCAATATTCACATCTTGCAGCACAAAGCAAGTTTGAAAATCAAAGCTGAAAACATTCCCTGTTCTTCTCTCAAGACAATTACTCGAGGAGTGTAGACCTCCAGCAGGAGACCAGTGTGAGTGATGAATGATCGGAGCTGTCCCTGAAAACAGCTCGGCCCCTGCAGGGTTACAGCAAGGTGAAGTCCCAAAGTATCAGTCATGTAATATTAGAGAAGAGATGCCTGGCCTTCTAAGATACATCCAACATATCTGTGTCTTCTACTATTTATGACATGGTACGGAGAGCTAAGACACCCAGTATGAAACATGATAAATGATATTTAAAATATATGTATATCAAATATTAGCTGGTACCACGCTGCTAATTTCTAGAATGAGCTGAAAAACAGATGAACTGATAATTAATGTATTACATGAGAGGTTGCTGCTTTGTGTAACACGGATACACCTCCTCTTTTTGCTCTATAAAGCAAAATATGTCTAAGCTAAGAAGCCCAGAAACAAGCGGTTTCACGCAGACTCCATTCAATAGGTTTTATGGTAAAATCTCCCAGTAGAAAAGACACCACATCACACAAAACAACATGAGCCACAATTAACATTATCCAGAGTGTAAATCACCTGTTCTGCAGTTCCTCCAACTCGTCTTCATCATCCTGGCTCATGGACTCTGAAGCTCCACCCTGGAGTTCCTGCAGCTCCGTTGGCTCCGAGTCCAGTCGCTCACTTTCCTCCATCTTGGTAATATCCTCCACCTTTTACTTTTGCAGTTCCCACGGTTGATTATCAGTGTATTTTAAAGTTCTCAGTATTTTCAGGTGCCCTGAATTCAGGAAGAGTTGATCTGCCTGTTTGTGTCATTCTAAGTTGGGAACTGTCCATCTGACTCAGCGAGGGACCAAAATAGAGTGAGCTGGGAATGACAAGAGGGGAGTGGAGAGAGAGAGGGGTAACACTGTGAGACGGTATGTTTCACTTGCTGTGAAATACAAATTTAACAAGTTAGATTTTCAACATATTATAAAAAGGTTGTTAAAGATTTGAGAAACTGGCCAATATGTGGCTCTTGTTGTGTGCCAGTGTCCAACAGCTGACTGAGACAATGTGGCTTTAAGATCAAAATCCCCTTTGCCAAGTTAAATATAGAGCATGTGCTGAAACAGTACCCCCTGGTCCTCCTCCTGCTGCTGGTGGCAACACTATAGAGGGCCTCACACACACATCTTGTTGGTAGCAGTGTTAGCACTATGGGCAAGTCATAAAACTAGGTGTAATAAGGTGTCAAACCACAACAAAAATCAATCAGCACACTGGCTGCCAGAGTAGGCTGGAGTGATCTCTCAGACAAAAATTGTAGAAATTCAGAAGTCATCCATAATTTTACAAACTTTTTCAAGGCCTGTGACTCCCAAGAGCCAATACAATATACTGAATGACACAAGTGCTCCTGATGACAGAGGAAATCCGCATTCCCTTGTGGAATTAAAACATCTGGTGGACCAGGTTGATTTTTCACTGCAAGGTGGTCAAATATGTCAGTGTGATGGGTTAACAAATGTTTATTGTTCAGTATTATCTACTTTCCATATCCCAAAGGACTGTTATACCACTGTGAATGAAAGCTGAAAAAACTAAGCAAAAACAACAACCCAGAGATACAAGTGTACAGTTTAATATGGATTTGGCACTTCTATTAACATAGCCAAGAATTTATTGGGCTTCACCTAGAGCTCAAAAGCTCAAGATATAAAGTGAAAACAATCATACATGTTCAGATATGATTTTTTTTTAAGAAACTTTTAAAAGTCAGTAATGTACAAAAGAGCTGAGGAAATATAGAAAAGAGGGAAGAAAGGTTCCACTCAAAAGTGTAAATCCTTTAAATAACTTATGACTGTGAACAGTCAACGGGTGCAGCATAAAAGTGACATCTGTTAGGAAATAATACAAACAAGGAGAGGCAATATCCAGGCTGCGGTCTCTTCACAACTCTCCAGTGATCACCTCAGAATCTTTTAATTTGTGACACTAACTTATACACAATAACAAGCCCAGATTTCAGAGCAGCTTAAAAACTCAGTGATGCTGAAAAAGGAGAGGGCCTTTAATGCATGTTTAGAAAAATGTTCTTACTTTGCCACTGACTCAGAAAAATAGAAAAAAGGCTTTAATGTTACACATTGGTCCAGATAGGCAATAGACTATATACACTAAACATATGTGGTGGTAACTAATTATCTTTTAATCTTAAGAGCAGTACGGCTGGATGTGAATGCGGATGTAACTAAAACTAAGAGCAGAGATAAATGTGGCTGAGACTAGGCTTTCCAACCTAACTACTGTGGCTTCTATTTAGGACAGCTTCAGATATGAGCAGATTACTGGAACCATTTTGTATCTTATAGTTTTTAGCTACTTTCCACTGTGTGCATTTGGAAGAATGGCCTGTAGCAGCAATAACCACCTCTAATAACACTGACCATTGTTCTCATGCTTCAGTGCAGCATCTCTCGGTTTAAGTTTTGATTTCAGTCTTCTGGTGTCACTCCACAAATATTTTATGTTAATTTCCACTTGTTTACTAAAATAATATCCATTACAGAAATTCTGCAAAAGCAATCGAGTAACTGATGCAGTAAATTCAACAGGTACTGCCATAGGACACATAGTATGGGACCAATCTGCAGGCAGTCGCAGCTTTTAGTCCCAGATTCTTTCTGGCTGTGAGGTGCAGAGGCAGCAGGGCTCCTCTCAGCGCATCCCAAAGGTCTCTCATCATTTCAGGGCACAGGCCCGTCTTGTGGTAGAAGCCTCCAGTCAGCTTGTTCTTATCTCTTGGATGACTCTTTATTAATGATGGCTCTGACTGGGAGGATCGAGTCCAGGTCCTTCCTCTGCTGCAGTATCTGACATGACTGCACAGACACAGAGAGGTGAGAAGCAGGAGAATTATAAAATAACATTCAGGCGGCACACAGGGGGTCGGAGGAAGAAAATGTGAAGTCAGCACCAGGACCAACATGTACCTCCACAAACTGGGCTTTGATGGCATCAAACTTCATCTTCTCATGGACTGCCCTGGCAACGTTATTCTTTTCAAATGGCTCTGAAACACAAGGCATCACTATCACTGACTGTGACATTTTGTGGTGCTGGTGGCAGTAGCCTGTTATATCCACTGAAATGTTTACCTTCTACACATATGTATTTGTTTCTCCACTCTTTAGAACTGGGCTTAGGCAAAGCTCTGCCCTCTCGAACAGAGATCACCTGCTTATCCCACCTGCAAGACACAGCAAAGGGAACCATTTAGTGCTTATTAGACAAAACATGAACACAATGACAAAGGCCACTCAGGACCTTATCAGTAGCTTTGGAGATTTTAGCTAATTAAAGGCAAAATATGCACACTTTACTGCCAACAGACAAAGGGGAAGTCTGCAAACAGATTCTGTACCTCCCAAGCTTTAGTTATAATTCATTGCACTATAATACACCTGCTGGGGAAAAGTCATGTGAACATGTAGCATTTTTATTATTGTCAAAATGCAATTTGTACATCAAAGGCAAAACTATGTTAAATCCCTTAACACACACGACCTGCTCCAGCATTGGACATCATAAAATGTAAAATCAACGCATATTTGTGTGCTAAGTTTTAGTGGCATGGCGCAGTAACACACACATACAGCAAACACAGGGACCGTGGTATGTCATGTTAGTGCTGTGTAAGGCCAAAGGTCCCAGCTGCTCCTGTCTTTCACCCAGAAACATGAAACCAGAGAAGATGACACAGACTAGAGAGAGAGAGAGAGAGAGAGAGAGAGAAAGAAGAAGAAGAAGTTGGGAAGAGGAGCAAGAGACAGGGAATGAAAACGAGCAGGCAAAAAGACCCATGGATGCATTGTGAAACATTAAACTCAGTAACATGATGTCCTTGGGAGATACCTGAAGTCCATGGCATAGTATTTGAGAAAGCCCAAAAACAGATCTCCCAGAGAGGATGGATTTCTTGAGATGTAGGGGGGGACTTGTTTGGATCCCTCTGGAACCATGTTAATGTCCATGAAGGGATTAAAACACTCCTGAAAATCGAGGCACAGGACAAAAGGACAGAAACTTAAAACTGAGTGACACAGAGGGTTATGGGATGTCTTTGGTGTTCTGCCCACAACACTTTCATTTGAAAAAGTCATTTTGGAACCTTCACATACAATGTATCTATTTTATAAGTGTCTGCAGGGAGTTTTACTTCATGTATGTCTTGATATTCTGGGAGTTTTTCCTCCCCTGCTTGCTCAAGGGGGATTTTTTTGGGTTGTCCCTATGTAATAATAGTGATAACAGTAAGGTCTAAACCTTACTTTGTAAAGTGTCCTGAGATGACTTTTGTTGTGATTTGGCGCTATACAAATAAAATTGATTTGTTTGTTGACGATATACAAAGACGTTTTTAGCTGAACTTAGTGTAAATTCCCTGGTCAGAAAGAAAAAAAAATGTCTAAACTGATACTTGAAATCAAATTTACATGACTGCAAAATCAATGCAAGCACTTACTGGATAGTCCCTCTGCAGAGAAGGAAGGACAGGTTCTTTACGAGCTATAAAGAAAACAACACATACATGACGTAATTTACCGTAAGCCGACAGTAAATGGAAATGACAAAAATATTTGTGTGTGTGAGACTGTACATACTCTGGAGGTAGTGCAGGACCATCAGCACCAGTGTGTAGCTGCTCAGTGTTCCTTTGCTGGCATCATTGATTTGATTGTGTCGTGCCCACTTTTTGATGACAAGGATCATGGGTCTTATCCTGAGATCAGCTGAGAGAGATCATGCAAACACAGCATGTCAAAAAACGTTTCTGCCTTCCTTGCAATAAACAGCTCCACTGCTTATGGATGGATTAATTAACAGTCACAGTTAGAATGGACTTAGGAATAGACAGAGGAAGTTACAAATGTGAGTAGTACAGATATAAAAATATTACTTGTCTCCCTCACCATAGGCGTAACTCCTCAGAAGGAATGTGTTTCTGATGCCCACTGTGTTGTTTATGTTCAGATCAAACTCCAAATCACTAAAGGGGGGAGGAGTAAAAGGCTCATAAGCATGTGTTTCTAATTCGATGATGTTGCTGTGGTTTGATGATTTCAAGTGTTTTGCTCCTACCTGCCTTTCTCTCTGAACCTGAGGATCGGCACTTTGGCTCTGATCAGCTGAGTCCTCTCCAAATATGCTATAAATCAAAACAAGCATCATCGGATTTATGATGGTTCCAGTTGCTTTTTCAGTAAACGTGAAACTCTTTTTCCACATGGTAAATAGCCCCACCTAGTGGTGTTTATCGGGAACATAACATTTGGGGAAATAAAATTCACAAACGATCCCAAAATGTTTAATCTTGCTTGACAAACATGTTGGCTACATGTGGCAAAGCTGAACAATAACTAAACAGTTAGACCGTAACAAAAACTGTTTCCAACCTTGCTGAAAATTAATAACAGACCATTATTATTTTAAAAGATATGATATTTGCTGAATTGTTTATTACTCACAGAGTGATTTGAATAATCTTTGGAGGGCCGAGAGCAGAAGAAGAGGATCCGCTCTTGTCTGAAAGAGATAAAAGTGCAGGTGTTCAAGAGGAAGTGGCTATTTGCGATTGTACATTTTACACATGCAAATTCTGGATGACATTCAGAGCAGAGTCAGACATACTTACTTTTTCTTTGAGGACCAGACATAGATCTGCATCACTGCTCCGGCAGCCCAGTCCATTCATAGAAGATCCAGTCAAGTAAAGCCGTGCATCTGCAAGAAACACACTAAGTGAATAAGAACCAAAACAGAGAGTCAGCATAGAACAACCGCCTCTAATTCCTACATACCTGCAAAGACACACTGTATGTCTTGCTGAAGCCGAGCTCGGCATATCTCCTTCTGAGTCAAATCAGAAGCTTGCTGCTGACATGCCTCAAACAGCTCCACCATCTGATCACTCAGCTGAGAGCACAAACACATGCAACGCTGACTAAACCAAGTGCAGCTGTATGAAGAATTCATCTGACTTGATGTATGTCAGGGGCAAGTTAAGGTCATCTGACAATACCTTGTCCTTAGCGTAGGCCTGCAGGCTGTTGGAGCTTTCTGGACCAGCAAGTCCATGATGGTGGGAATGGGAGTGTGGGCTGGGATAAGAGTCATCAAAATCATTGAAGGATGGCCTCAAAGACCCAGTCACCACTTGGTCAGGGCGACTAGGGGGAGGAGGGCCCCGAATTACAGGGGAGCCTATCCGCGGGTGGGGAGAGGAATCGAGGCGTTGGCGCTTTACAACATGGGGGCTATATTGGCCATTCTGCCTCCTGGAAGAAACATAATGATATGGAAATGTGATGAGACATGTTAAAGACAAATATTCATAAAATGAATGTGAGTTTACAGAAACAGCAGAATGAGTCTGAGATTGTTCAGTAGTGTACTAATGGGGAAATGACATACTTGTGCCCACTGGTCATATTTGGTGTATGAGGAAGTGAGACAGAAGCGGTGGATGGTGGGTGTTTCCATTCATATGGAGGCAACCTCTGAACTCTAGGAACATAAAAGCTAATGAAACACAAACATATATTACTGTAAAAGGATTGATGAATAAAGGAAACACTGTTTCAAATGAGCACAACCTTAGAGAAAATAAATAAAGGATGAGAAAACTAACAAATATCTGTTTTGTCTTTATTGTACATATCAAATCTTTCTTTGACCATCACAGTGAGGACAAAGTCATAGTTATCTCAGGGAACAGTTTACATTTAGCATGTCTCAGACACTGAGACACTACAAGCTTCAGGACTGGACAGTCTGGGAGATCCGATTATACGAGTAAAGATCATTTAACTGTGACTTAGTAATTATACATCTAAATTTCGATAAAGGCTAACGAAAACGGGTCCAACCTGTGACCTTTAGCAGTAAACTTTTATTTTCCTAACGCTGCTAATGTCCAGCACTCCAGTGCACTTAGTTTGTTCGTCAGGCTCACCTGTTGACATCTGTCGGGCTTTGGTGGTTGTAATCATAATACCTAGGCGCAGGGGGTTGTGAGTACAGGCCGTTACTGTAGGCTGATGCCCCCCTTGGTGCAGGGCTGTGGGGGTACATGCTGCGGTTCTTTACGAAGCTTCAGCATCAACACTGACCCGAAAGAAAATAAAAGCATGACATGACAATCGGTGGAGTCGGCAATGAACAACAGACAATGGCACCGAAGAGAAATGAAAGTGCCACAAAAAGCTACTGAGGAAACCGAAACTTACCGGGGTTGGTCCAGCTATGAAACAAGCTAGCAAACCTTAGCTCGTGCTAAGCTACATCTAGAGACAGAGCTGTGCCTAGGTAGCTAATTCAAACGTTCTTACTGTTACATGGTATTAAAGACGTTTCCTCTGTATGTATGTGAGGAATAGGTCTATGGAAACATAGACTAAATGCTACAAACGTTTTATTTTAAGTAAAACCCATACCATGTCAAACTCACCAGACTGCATTTCACATGTAAACAAAACTGAAGGTGCTATGATGCATTTCTATAGAGCTAATTTCCTGTGTACGCGCTTCCGCATTAATTTAAAGGGGACGTACACACGTTCAAATAAGCTTATATGTGTGACCCAACACAATCAATTCTCCAGTTGTTTGTGTACTGATATTTACCAGATATGGCGGACTCTTCACATTTTTCATTATTCAGTCACCTAAAAAATAGATTATAGTGCACTGTCTATTTTGCAGGTAGCCAAATTATTTATTAACAGATAAATCATGGAGCATGAACTTGGTTATTTATTGGTTTTTTATTATCAAATTGTATTTCCAGAAATTTTGGGTATTAAAGTGGGAATTATATATTACAACCTTGAAATATCAGTTTCCTGAGGTGCGTATGCTACTTCCCAATAATCATTAATCAACAAAACATCAAATGACATCAGTCTCTTGAGCTGCTGACGTCACTGCGGAGGCCGGTGTCGTGATGTCAGCAGCTCAGTACTGACAGGGTTGTGGGTAGGAGGGAATGGGATGCATCAGCCAGAAGTGGAGCGGTTTGGGGGCGTGGTGCACTCAAGGGTCTGTGGATAGGCTTAGATCAATAAAAAAACATATAAGGCTACTGCATAAAAACTGCATGATATTCAGATGCAAACAACTCCACATACCAGCAATAATAAGGAGACCAGGAATTCGTCATGCGAACAAGTAAAAACATGGGCATAAATTAATGTTATCCTTATCCTTATGTTGCACAAGAACAAGAGATTAGGTTTATACCAAGGCCCCTGCCAGCTTTATTATAGCCATGAACTGCTAATACTGAGAGTGTGGAATATCTGTGAAATAGCCATAGTCTGGGCGAGAGAGTGGGGGTGTAACCGTGAGCCTATGCTAATGAGAGAGAGAGAGAGAGAGAGAGAGAGAGAGAGAGAGAAAGAGATACGCGCGGGTGGATAGTGTGATGCTGTGCGTTGTCTACTGTCTAAACGAGGGTGGTCTTTCTTGGTTCAGGCAGCAGGGTTTCTCCACCCTTCCAACGAGGATCTGTCATTTATACCACAACAGCAGGACGCCTGTCGAATTTCCATTGGACTCTGCGCTGGATCTCTCACAGCGCCGATACTTCTGCTGCTGCTTCATCGCCAAACGCTCAACGCCAGTGGTGGAGAAGAAAATCTGATTTCCGTGCCATGTGTAGAACGACATGTATGTGTGAATTCATGCGGTGACAGCGGAGGGGAATGGAGCAGTTGTCATCAAATTCCTGCAGATGCAACGACAGTGATACAAGGGAGGCTATCGTGTAAAGAGAAGACCTTCATACGCAGCAGCCAATCCGAGAGATCCGTTTTTATTGCCAGTGAAAGGATCAGTAGTCAGGTGTCGCCTTTCATTTCAGCTACAACAATGGGGTAAGTGTGATTATTATGGCACAAACTGACTGAGTTTCCTTTCTGTATCCATAGCAGCTGAGGTTGTCTTACAAGGTATTAACTTCCAAGCCATGGAAGCCACACCACGCATAACAATGACCCAGGTGTATGAATCCATCTGTCCTACATGACGGTGACGGTGGATATATAGTTCAGGCAGGCTGTCTGACAAATGTGGTTGAGTAGTGATGGTCTTGATTTGCGGCACACTAAGACAACAATTTCTGTAGCATGTAATGAAGCAATGTCTGCCTTTCTCTTCTGAACATGCTGTTTAAAAAATCCAAATACACTTAAGGCCCGACACCTTGGTTTACCAATGCAGGTGCAGAAGTTGCCCCCATCATCAAACTTTTCAGATGAACATAGGGGGTTAATCTGAAGTGACTCCCAAAGTTGCCCTACCAGGGGTGGCTATATAGGAATTTCTTGGTGTGCTCACAAAGATGAAGCAACATTGAAATTCTTTACTATTCCACAATCCATTATTTCAGTCCTGGAACAGTGAGAGAGGGAATAGGAATGCTGTTTTTTAGGACTTTCCCTCTCACCATTTACTCTCCAACTGCATTATAAACAGTTATGTAATTCTGAAAGCAAGCATGTGTACGAGCAGAATCTGTTCTCAGATAGTCTGATGTCTGTGATCTGATGTACTGCACATTCTGTTCCTGGTTCTGCTGTGTGGAGAAACTCTGAAACAGTATAAAGTCAGAAGCAGGGGAATGTCGTTAGCTACAGCGCTGACAGAAAGTGGCTTCCTGTCTTTATGGAAGCACTGTGACCACTACCTTATACATTATACATACTCAACAACATCACCCATCAGTGAAATATCCGACTAGTGCGTGGTGCTGCTCATTTGCATGTCCCTTAACCCTGGGATCAGCAGTCCATTTCCCCCACCAAGCCTGCCGTTCATTAGCAGCTGTCTCCCACAGTTCATTGTGATTAATTGCACAGCGGGAGGTTAACAATATGGCACAGGCATGGTGTGATTTCAAGGCATCAGCCCAAACTCCTGCATTAACTATTTACAACACTCCGGAGGCTTCCGAAGCACCCACTCTGCCCTCCTACATGTGGGCAGCACATCATTCAGCGCTCTCCCACTCAGCTTCGGCTCGCCACTGGGCTCTGCAATACTGGTGACTAAGTTACTGTTATGCAACTGACTCAGTGACTCAGTTGATCCACAGTGGAATAAATTGTAAACCGTTATTCAAAACACTTTGGTGCATACAGCATGTTTATTAAAGTCTGAGTATGTGCAGATGAGATGCAAGGGTACATAGGTGCAGATCGGTTGTCTAGCAGTAATGGCACAGACAGACAGAGTCATGTTTCACTTCCGGCCTCGTGGCCCGATACCAAGCCAGAGAGAAGAACATTAATGCCGGACGAGAACTGGAGATGCCTATCAACACTGTCTGTGGTGCGCTCTCACTTCCTTGGGCAAATACAATTAACGCACAGATGGACTCAGTTTCTCTCTCTGTCTTTGTTTGTGTGGGTGGGTGACAGAGAGTGAGTGTGTGTGTTCACAGGCAGGCACATCGCAGGTCACCCAAGCTGCTCCCAGTAGATGGAGCAACAGGGAGCTCTCATTTAAAGACTTCTCTCTGCCTTAAACACGATCTGCTTGCCTTTGAGCTCTACTAGGTTGAATTAACGACAAACTATGGAAACAAGGACAACTTCTGGAGAGTAGAGGAGTGGAGGTGGATCTGGAGGTGGCAAGGGGAAGTGAAAGCTCCTGAGATGGGTCATTTCATCTGGCTTCTGGTTCAGTGTCAGTGTTTGCAGAAATAGGAGCAGTTGCATAGTTACAGGCGACACACTGAAGTAGAAAATGAAAGCTTTTATAGTGTAAAATGACTCTGTGTGTGTATAAGCTTTTTGGTTACGTATTGTGACCTGTAGATTTGTGCATCAGATCCCTGGAGCACTAGAGGCACTATAGGCAACACATGTCGCCACTCCTGTAGATGTCTGTGTGAGTGTGTAAGTGTGCAAGTTCAGTGCTGATCACAGATCAGTACCTAGGGCAAGTGTGCAGAGCTGAGCTGTGTGTCTTAGCTTAACATATTTTCAAAGCTGGTTCACCCCAGTCACAAAATCCTACAAGCAAAGGTAACCAGTCACCTAGCCATGTTTTTGGTCATTAGTTTTTAAATATTTCATACACTATTTGTTTATACACTAATGCTGCCCACAGACACCACAGTCAATAGTAGCATGGGACTGTTTCTTTGGTAGAAAGTAGTTCAAATAAAACTGTTCACAGTGAAGGCTGTGGATTATCAGACTTTAATGATATATTATATTTAGGTATATTTTTCCATTGACCTCAATTTAACTGGGTGAAGGCAGAAACATCTCAAAATCTCAGTAAATAAAATCAATACTATCAAAGGGTCAGTTCTTATTAGTGGTCTACAATGGCACTCCTTTGTGTTTTCTAAAAAAATACCTGCACTCAGTTAATGTCTGTGGTAAAACAATTACTGTAATAAATGAAAAATAAATCTTGAGATGCTCCAATTTAAAACTTTACTTTAAAAATGTACCATTTTGAAATCTGTGCCTTATCATATCAGTCAAAAATGTGTTTTAGTCCACAGACTGATGAATTCAAGCTAAGAGTTGCTGACTTTGATGTCATCAATAAGAGTAAGAGAGCATCTCAAAAACACTACAGACTAACACAAACTAACATTTGCAACATCAGTAATCCAATATCCAGTTCTCCAGAACACATTTCACATGATACTAAAAAAAAGTATATAAGTTATATATGAACATTGTATATTGCTTTCCTTAGTGTGGCCCTTACATCCATCATTGTCTTACAGAAGTCAATACAAGTGTCTTGGACATGTAGCTGTTTGACACTTGTCATGCTTCTTTGTTTAAAACTCTTATTGCATTCCAGAAAGTTCAGGTTTGAACAACATAGTTATAGTTTATGTAATTCTTTATACCACTCAGTGTGGCAGTTCAGTGTGTCCCACTCCCTCCAGCTCCTTCTCTTAGAAGACAGGTGGATTCATCAGTGCTCTACATTCATTACCTTCTCCACATTCTCTTCATCCCTCTCTCCTTCTCTCACTTCATCGCTCTCCCTCCCTCTCTCAGTGCGCCTTGCCTCCTCTCTCTGGTTTAACATTCATGTTCCATCACCTGCCCTTGTGTCATGCCGTGTGCTCTGCATGCTAAACACCTCCTCCTCCTCTTCATCCTCTTCCTCCTACACACTTTCTCCTTTAGCACTCATTTGCCTTCCACTGAAATTACCCCCTCGCTGACGCTCAAACTTTTTCTTGTTTTCCTCTTCCATTCCCTCCGACCACATTCCCTCTCCTATAATAATGTGGGCAGCTTGGTGTTTGCCACATTCAGTCTTGTTTGCATGTATTTCATGAAATCATGGACGATTTAAGCATGTCAGGGCATTCCCTGCTCGTTCTCGTTCTCTTTGTTGCTACATCTGTGTATCCACCATGCAACCTATGTTAGTGCCAGAGTTCATTGCTGGAGTGTAAGAAGGTGAGTGTGATCTGAACTGACCTCCATGCTGTCCCATAACCATGTCCACTGTCAGGATATTGGCTCAGTCCAATGTATATACAATGTATTATTTTTTTATTTAATAAAGCAGCATTCAAATTAAATCACATTCCATCATTTACTGCGTTGTCTTGTAAAAGTTCACTTGTAGGAGTAGTTATTGCTTTTTTTGACAACTGGTGGGTGTCATTTTGGAACAAAACTCTTTGGCACAGGCATCCGTGTAAAAATCAAAGCACAAGAACACTGCTGTGTTTGGTACACACACAATCAAGTAACAACAAGTGCAAAATTTGCCACAGCTCCATCAAATTATGCAATGAAAAATGATGCCTGTTGCCAAGCAGCTCTTGCACAGATCATACGGACAGGCTGTGGTTGTGTGATGTGTGCCGGGGGAGAGTTGAAATGACTCACAGTTCCGCCACTTACACTGCTGTTGATGATTATGATAATTCGCACACAGCACTCCACAAGCAGCTTTGTGGAATGGCATTAATCATCCTAGATTCACTCTCTGACTTCCTATACTCCCCAATTCCCCATCATTCTCTTTGTTTTTCTATCAAACTTCTCTCTCTCTCTCTCTCTCTCTTCCCCTGTCTCTGTATATTTTTTCCCCCAGTCCTGGCTAATCACACACAGGAGGGGTGCTGCTACTGAATTTTAATATTCATTTATACAGCGAGCCTTTGATGCCCCCCATCACCCCCTCAGTGCAGTGTAAGCACTTCTCTATCTCCCGCTCTGCCAGCAGTGCCAGCCCAGAATATCTCCCTCTGCACCCTGCGCTTTCAATGTGTGTGTATGTGTACTGACTGTAGATATTACCCAAGAAGCCCCAACAATGCTGGAATTTACAGTATGTGGGCATTGTAAGACCAAGGAGTGAGGCATAAATGGATGAAGGCGGAAGCTGGTGCACAAAACAAAGATAACTTTTATATAATCCCCAACAGCAGTAGGGCTGAATCTAAACTGTGGTTTTGGTGTCATACAGAGGTCAGTAAGGAATTAAACCATCTCAGCTGAACCCATCCACCTAGTGTATACACTCCCACATAAATACAGATTTATAATTTCCTCATGTTTGTGTCATTGTGTGTGTTTATGCATTATATATGTGGAAACTGCAGCTCTGTGAGGTGTGTCTATGGTAGTTAACCATGGCCTACTGTCTATATTTAGTCTTCAACCCTCTCCTTTCTCCCCCCATGCTCCCCTGTGTGACCCTCACTCAGTGCTGCAGGCATTCCCATATCAGAACAAGGAGCGACAGCGCTGCCTTACACAGAGAGAAGGAAAGACAGTTTCTACTGGATAACATGCATTTAGTATGTAGAGAGAATGTATGAGAGGAAGTGCAGACTTGAGATGAATGTGGGAACTCTGCTGTAGTTTAAATGTTCAGTTAGCTGGTCATCCATGTTCCACAAGTCAGTGAGTAAATGTAGCAGTCCTCTGATAGCCTCTCTTTCTGTGGTCTAACTATGGAGGATGGCCAGATGGTAATTCGGTTGCCAAGGAGATCGGACTCCCCCGTGGGTGGGAGATTCGGTGCTGGTGGTGGGTTCGGTGAGACTTTGGTGTTGCGTCACAAAGAGGTTCACCACTTCTTCTTTGTCCCCTTCAGGGAGCAGCCCATCTACAGCACACGGGCCCACGTCTTCCAGATCGACCCCAACACCAAGAAAAACTGGCTGCCCACTAGCAAGCATGCCGTAACTGTCTCCTACTTCTATGACAGCACGCGCAATGTCTACCGCATCATCAGCCTGGATGGCACCAAGGTGAGATTCTGATTGGGATTGCTACTGTACACCTTGCACACTTTTTCACACATATTGTGATCTACTGAGTGTTGATAGTGCTCTGCACTGGTTTCTAATGTGTAAACACATCCTAAAAGAGCTCAGTGTTGCAGCTTGCCCCAGGATTAGCTGCTCATGTTTCAATATGTCTGTGCAGCTACTGTATTTGTGAGTTTGTCTGTATGTGTCTGTATGCACTGTATGCATGTCTCAGGATATTCTTGTTAGAGATCATGGAGCGATAGTTCTGATGTGTGTGATGTGATGGACGAAGAGCTCAGCTTGACTAAAGTTAGAGGAGAGTTCTTTATAGGGACAGGGCAGTCACACACATGCACACTCTCCACCGGTTATGTAGGGAGGAGCGCCGAAGGTAAATGAGAAAAACAACTGTGTGCTAGAAGAAATAACTATAGTGGCACAGATAGAAAAGTGTGAAACCAGGTGAATGAGAAGAATGCAAAGATTTGGGATCAAAGTTTACATCCAGTGATCACCAAGTGTGTGTGAACCATTAGATAGTTCAATTATTGTGTAACACACACCGTCACTGACTGCTACCTTCACAAACTTATCATTATATCAGCTATTATGCAACATTGCTAATTGATCAGCCATGAATTTATTCTCCATTTGTGTTACTTAACAAAAAAAGATTATTGTATAAGATTTAGAGGGAGTCTTCTATTTTGTTCTCATGTGAATCAAAGGGTAAGGCTGGAAATGTTCCATGTATTTCATTTTGTCAGCAAATCTCATGAAAAGAGAAAAACCTCCTACTGAAGATACAAATCTTTAGAAACCAGTCATAAATACTATTTAAGCTTTCACCACATTTCAGGTTTTTCATGGCCACCATCTCCCCTCCCAGTTTGTCCTCACCAGATTTATCTGTCACTCTGGCTGTCTGCCGTGCCTGTTTGTGTCCTGTTCGCTGATGCTAGATCATCAAATTCATGGCAAAGTTAAACTTAGCAGTTCCCTTTCTAAGCAGGGACGTTACTGTGTGAGCAGGTGTGAGCCTGCACTGCTGATTGACCTCATACAAACACATACACAAACAGTACATTTGCAATTATCAGTGTTTTTTTTATTTTTTATTAATTGATTAGTAGTTTAGTACAAAATGGTTTAAACTCCTCATTGCACTGATTCGTCATTCACTGATTCAAATAGCTTGTTTTATTAAAGAATAGTCCACAGTCTACAACTCAAAGATATTCAGTTCACAATGATAAAAATAGAGAAAAGCAGCAAATCCTCATATTTGAGAAACTAGATGTGAAGCATGTTTGAGATTTTTGCTTAATAAATTATCGCTGGACCCAAATTGTTTATAATATATTCTACTGTTGTTTTGGCACGGTTGCTGAACCGGAGTCTGAGAGACACACAGTGAAGGCACTAATAATAACAGCTGCACGCACACACACATATATATATATTACACACTGCAGTAATAAAGTTAATTTAATACATATTAAGTGGGTTGCCTTTGTCTTATAGGCAATAATCAACAGCACCATCAGTCCCAACATGGCGTTCACAAAGACCTCACAGAAGTTCGGCCAGTGGGCGGACAGTCGAGCCAACACTGTCTACGGTCTGGGCTTCTCCACTGAGCATCATCTATCCAAGGTACCACACCATCGCTCACATTCAAACCACATCTACTTTACCCTTTAAGCATCAATCATAGTGTGGCTTCACCTTCCTTCTTCTCGCCCAGTTCCTGAGAGAGGATGGCATTTCAAGCCTTAATGAGGCTTTTTTTCTGGGATCTCTCTGTGTGTGTGTGTTTAAGTAGTTTCTTCAGGTTTTTTTTAGGCTTTATTTGAAAGCCCGCAGTGAAGAGCCAGACAGGCAAGGGGGGTGAGAGAGAGGGGAGAGACCTGTGACACATGTCCATGGCCAGACGCAGTGTGCTGTACTGTATATGACACCCGTCGAGACCACTCAGCTATGTGGGCACCCTTTGTGCATTGAAAAGCAACTATATGTGTGGGTTCTCTTCTCTGTGTGTGTGTGTCTGAGTAGGTGGTGTATTTTCTCTTCTATAGTATGATTAAGCCCTGTTGTGAACTAGCAAGCCTCACAGCTTCCCCACTGTCACAGTGCACGCACGCGCACACGCACACACACACACACACACACACACACACAACAACCTCACATTCATACACATCCATGCAGTACTGACACGTCCTTTGTGTCAAGAATACAAGGATAAAGAGACTGATACTGATAACAATGCCTGATATTAGAGACATTTATTGTCACGTTGCATACTGGACATTAATAACACTTAACGCTGGCCATTTTTTCCTTAAATGTTTTTATATGTTATGTTTCATAAGTGTAAAATGAACAGGGTGCTTTATTGATATTACATGTAGGTCTACATTGGTGTAGCTTGGTTTATTCAGCATGAGATGTACTATGTGACCTGTCTGTGGTTCTGGAGGCAGCTTTCTGAAGTCCACAGAAATAACCTTGATTGTGTCACTGAGGTCATCTCACTTTTGGTTTGGTTTTGGGGTATGACTGCTGCTGCCTAATGACCTTTTCTTTCTAAAATTTGTTTCTTATGGGCCCCTTGGCTTCGTGAAATTTCAGTTCTAAATTGCTGGAGCACTTTGTCACTAACTGATCCCTGCTTAGTGATCAGGTGCAAATTTGTTCAATTATGTGACTGCAAAGTAGACAAACACTATAGTATGTACACTCTGGTGTTTCCCCGGGTGCAACTGTGTAAACAATAATCCATAGTAGTGGATGTTTTGTGTCTACCAGTTCATAATTCTCCTATTCTCTGACTGTGACAGTAGCCTAGTGTCACTGAAATGGCTTGTTGGGAACTTTTTCTCAGGTCTCTCTTTTGAAATATCTTAATCTTAATAAGACTTTATTATTATTATTAACAACAACAATAATAATAAAGCTTACAGTAACCTATAATATAAATCGTATTTAATGTTCTGGTCAGTTTCAAGCTTACTGTACATTACTGATACAAATCAGACTAAAATCAGAACAAAATAATAAATGTGAATTTATCAATTTTTGCAAACTTCTTCCAATTTCCCAACTTCACTTCTGGTTTAATTGACTTACTGTGGTATTTACACTGTTAACAGGAACTGTGTCTGAGGGTCCAAGTGTGCCATTCTAACAGACATCTACCACTCAATGAGAAGTATTTTTATTTTAAAGCCTAACTAATCAGATTCACTTCTCAGATAACCGCAGTGCCAACATTCCTGAAGCACTTACACCCAGAACCACTGCATTTACATCACTGTACCAGAACTACTATATTGGACTGAATTGAAGTGATATTGAGTTACTTTTTGCAACTCCACTAATGGCAGACACAAGACCGGCTCCAGCAGAGTTGTCAATTTGATTTCTTCACCACGCAGCCCTCTGCATTACTGTATACTAAATTACTCTGTAGAACTGTGGGAGTAGTGCCAGTGATGAACCGCACCCTTACAGGACGTCAGGGATATGTGAGTGTGTCTATGTGCCAGAGTGTTTATATTTGCTTAAAGCCCCTCAGCTGAGCTCACCTTACTGCTTCAGGCTCACTCTCAACAAAAATAACCTCAGAGATCAACTTCAGCCACTGACAACTTCTGATTAAAGGAAAACTCTATAAGGAAAACACAATGGCACAGTCTGCTTTGCTCTGTGTGTGTGTGATACAAAGGTTAAAAAAGTGTGACCTAGTTAGCTCATGTTTCTGAGGCATCATGGATAAGTGACTTCTTGTCTAAGTTCAACTGTGGGCTCTTTATTGGCAACAGCTTGACTCTGTCTTTCCTCTGGTTTCACAGATGACGTATTATACACTGATGTATGTGTGTGTTCATGCACATATGGCTTTGCTGAACTAATTAAACTGCAGTATTGTTGAATTAGAGTCCACATTGATGGCTGTTCTGTGTGTCCAGTTTGCAGAGAAGTTTGCAGAGTATAAAGAAGCAGCACGCCTTGCAAAAGAGAAGAGTCAAGAAAAGATGGAGATGGCCACATCTCCTTCTCAGGTACCTCCACTACACACTGGCCCAGCCCCCTAATACTTCACCATTTTGTTAGCCCAGTCCTGACCTCCTGTCACAGATGTGTTGATGATGTGATGATTTTTCCCTCATTATTATCACTGGAGGCACTGAGGAAAATTAAAAATGAAAAAGATTTGGTAGAAAACTAGATACAAAAATATGTTTAATTAGAAAATGTTGACACCAACTATTCCGGTACTATATTTAAGTAAAAGTACCAAAACATTAATGGAAAAACACTCCATTGTATAGTAGGTAAACTTCTTGGTTCACAAGCCAAAAAGTGACTCATGTGTTTCATATGGTATCTCTTAAGCTAGAAGGTAATCATTAATTATATGTTAAATAAAAGTAGCGAAGTGACAACCACAATATTTTTTTCTGAAATGTATATGAAAATACTCAAGAAAAGTGCAGGTTCTTCAAACTTATACTTAAGTAAATGTATTAAATCACTCCCAATGCATTGGAGAACCTAATTAGCCCGTATGTTAGGTATTTGTTGCATGAGACATCCAATAATAGAGTGTTTCAGGGCATGTGTAACCATGTCTGAGAGAAAATGAACTTGTTTCAGAGGAGAATCTCCAGAGAAATCTGTTCTTTAATCTAAAGGCTATTAACAGGGTTTATGTCCTCATGTGTTTGTTACGGAGGCCGCGCTGAACTGCAGTCTATTACTAGTACTATTAATGCTGCGACCCCACATGAGCGGAAATGCTACAGTACTTTGTTCTTCCCATGGGAGGATGCTTTGTAATGAAGCCAAGCACACAGCTTCGCTCTCATCAGGGGCTCACGTGCACTGACCACAACCACACCACAGCACAGAAACTAGAGGGATTGCTGTAACTGTAATGACTGCAGAAATGACAAATGCTTCCACACTATAAAAGATGCCTCAAAATACAGCTTTAATACTTAGAACTGAAAAGCTGAAACACAGACGTTTCAGCATACCTGCCTTCTTCAGTGTAAAGAAACAATGACAGAGATCAGGTATCTCTACCCACCCCATGTGATCTGTACAGCTGCACCCAGTAATAAAAACAATCAGTGCACTCCACATCCAAACATTTAACTGTAGAAAAAAACACAAAAGTTTTAACAATGCATTACTGTATCTATATAGAAAGTGATCTAAGGTGCATTGGTATAGATAGTAGACAACTAAGAAATCAGGGAGGTGATATACTGTAGATAATGCATTGACCTGTTTGCTATTTTTTGCTGAGCACACCTGACGTGTACCTTGAGTCTTTTTTGGTACGTTTGTTTGAAGTGTAGAGACTGCAGCCTGGCCTGCTATATCTTGGTGGTGTACTGAAGCTTTGTTTCACTACTGAAAGTCAGTATTTCACCCACATGCCTTCTGGCTTTCTTGCTAATCGCCAGATCCTCTAAATAAACTAAAATACATGAGAACGGAAGAAGATGAGAAAACACAGAGCTAAATGCTGCATGCTGGTCCCAATAGGCCAGAGCCCAGTGGAAATGTATCATGAACAAATATTAAATGGTATACAACTGTAATAAATGTGGAGTGCAAAATGTAATGCCAGCCATAATGCATCTCTTATCTCTCACTGCCTGCTTGTCCATTAAAGACATACAGGCAGTGTCATTTGCTGCCGTATTGTGCTCAGGCCCCGAGCAGCTCAATTATTTGTCTCATATAATTCTTTGGTTGTATGGGATGTAAGGATAAGTATTCATTTGTAATTCTGCAGTTGCTAAATACAACATTTAATGGCCTATAGGCATAGAACTGCTCACTAAGATGCACACATTTTTAGCACTACAGCACACTCCTCCCCACATGCACACACACACACTTCATTTCTCCTTCTTATTTGGGAAAGATGGTCAATTTTTTAAAACTTGTTTATTTCTTTGGTATTAAGAGGCCATTGAGATCACTCAGGTTAGTTATTACTTATTTTATATTATCACATTTAAGTTGTTTATATATAAGTAGACATATAAGTTATTATAAATTCATTAATAGTTATAGTTGATTAAACAATTAATTGGCTCAAAATAAATCATTTTTATACCAAAAGAACAATTTTTATAATCCTTCTCAAGATACGCTTCTGAAATGTGAGGACAGGGATTATTGTTTACTTTTTTAAAAATAAAATTGGACTGAATATCTCTGGGTCAGATAATCATACAGAGAAAACAATGACTCAAACTGTTTCTGTTTTTGTCATTTTAAATGCACCATTTCCTCTGAAAGAGACAACCAGGAATGATTTACTAAAAAATGTAGTAAAATGGGTAAATAGAACTAATAAATTGTATATAAGTTTCAATGATTCCAAGGTTGTTTCCTGCCACAACTAATTATGACTAGCAGTGCAATAACAACAATAATAATAATTAGAATATTTTACTAATGTTTGATTTTCAGTGTCTCCTGACAGTAACAGCAGAACAACTTTGTTTTTGCATGCAGGAGTCTCCAGCAGGCGAGCTCTCGTCACCCCTCACCCCAGTCACTCCGCCTATGGAAAACATCAATGGCACAGATGAAATTTGTGACACGCCTCCCAACTCAGATGCCCGTCCAGAGCCGTCGCAGAACGCACTGGCCTTTGCACACAGGTACATCCTCCATCGTGATGCGCTTACTGTCCCATGTTTACCATAGTTACATATATACTCTCTGTAACTGTCATGGTTTACATAGATCAGCACACCAATGATACTGAAATAGATTCATTATTTGGATTTTTTTTTCTTCCTGTTTTGCTCTGTCTCTGAGGCACGGACTTATTCACCGGGCATCTTCTGTGTCTTTCTTATCGTCTGCATGCTCCGCTATACAGTGGGTACACAAAGTATTCAGACCCCCTTAAATTTTTCACTCTTTGTTATATTGCAGCCATATGCTAAAATCATTTAAGTTCATTTTTTTCCTCATTAATGTACACACAGCACCCCATATTGACAGAAAAACACAGAATTTTTGACATTTTTGCAGATTTATTAAAAAAGAAAAACTGAAATATCACATGGTCATAAGTATTCAGACCCTTTGCTCAGTATTTAGTAGAAGCACCCTTTTGAGCTAATACAGCCATGAGTCTTTTTGGGAATGATGCAACAAGTTCACACCTGCATTTGGGGATCCTCTGCCATTCCTCCTTGCAGATCCTCTCCAGTGCTGTCAGGTTGGATGGTAAACGTTGGTGGACAGCCATTTTCAGGTCTCTCCAGAGATGCTCAATGGGGTTTAAGTCAGGGCTCTGGCTGGGCCATTCAAGAACAGTCACGAAGTTGTTGTGAAGC
>NW_018127903.1:3033315-3036306 GCF_001952655.1 Monopterus albus | reverse complement strand
GGACGGCCAGCTCTAGTAAGGGTTCTGGTTGTCCCAAACGTCTTCCATTTAAGGATTAAGGAGGCCACTGTGCTCTTAGGAATCTTAAGTGCAGCAGAAATTTTTTTGTAACCTTTGCCAGATCTGTGCCTTGCCACAATTCTGTCTCTGAGTTCTTCAGGCAGTTCCTTTGACCTCATGATTCTCATTTGCTCTGACATGCACTGTGAGCTGTAGGGTCTTAGACAGGTGTGTGGCTTTCCTAATCACGTCCAGTCAGTATAATCAAACACAGCTGGACTCAAATGAAGGTGTAGAACCATCTCAGGGATGATCAGAAGAAATGGACAGCACCTAAGTTAAATATATGAGTGTCACAGCAAAGGGTCTGAATACTTATGACCATGTGATATTTCAGTTTTTCTTTTTTAATAAATCTGCAAAAATGTCAAACATTCTGTGTTTTTCTGTCAATATGGGGTGCTGTGTGTACATTAATGAGGAAAAAAATGAACTTAAATGATTTTAGCATATGGCTGCAATATAACAAAGAGTGAAAAATTTAAGGGGGTCTGAATACTTTCCGTACCCACTGTATGTTGTATGTCAACACAGCTGTGAGCTCTCTCTATTTATCACTGCTCTCCCGTGTTTTTCCTCTCTAGGGAGCAGTTTAAGACCTGTGGGGTCTGCTCTTTCTGATAGGGACGTCATTACAAGTCCTGACTGCTGCGACATCATAACTACGCAAAACACAAAATGTTCAGGCACAAACTTTGCCAAAAATTACAAGCCTAATTGCATGTCAGCAACAGGGAGGGTCTTCTTTGCAAAAATCAGTGCACTGCCTGTTTACCAACTGTACTAACTGTACATGTACCAAAATTCCAGTATGTAGGGTGCAATGAAATCACAGGACTTTTTTTATCAGTGGCATTCACTGTCACTTCATATGAACCAGCAAAAGATGTAACTAAATATTTCTCAGAAATGAGGAATTATTGAAATTATTCATTTTCAGTCTGAGCATGCTTCGTAAGGAAACTCACATATATTAATAGTTTTGTGTTTGCATACTGCGATGCAATAATATCATTTAAATGCAAATTCAGATTTTTTTGTTTTGTTCATATGTTGTTGAGTGATGCATTATGGAGCAGGTGGCACTTGTCACCTCTGTGCATGCACCGGTACTGTTATGTCGTTGTGTCCTGGTAGCAGACTGAATATTGAAATGCATTAACTCACATCCTTTGTGATGCTGGTTCATGTACAGTGGATTGTGTAAGATAAAGAGGCCAAAGTGCTATGTAAATATGAGTGCTGTGTGTAATGACTTTACAAGAAGGCATGACTGTGAGGTTCATCACCAAGAAGGTGTCGATGAAGCGTTTATGTAAGACTTATATAAGACACTGTGGGTAGTGGGAGGCAGAGAAAGTGCAAGGCAGACAGACGCACAGAGAGTGTGTGTCAGACGCTGGGAGAACGACAGAAAAGAGGTGCATTGTATAAAAAGTCTGTGCATGAGTCACTGATACCTAAACATCCACCAACTGCACAGACACTCGTACAATAAATAAAGAGAACAAGAGGGCATGGACAATCAGATTGAGTCATTGAGCAAGTTAAGTGTTTTTTTTTTCTCAGGAGAGGAAATGTTCTGTCCTCTACCGTCACTGGTAGCCAACTGTAGACACAGGTCTTTTCATTTGTAAAATGTCTGTAATTTGTGCCACTTTCATTATTTCTCTGGTTGCGACTTTTATTAATTAAAGATATCAATCAATTGCTTAATGTATTATCCTTCCTTTTTGGTTAACTATTGGTTTTTTAATGGAGAAGACTGACTTTTTTTATATTTAAAGGTCATTATAGAGGTCTTTAGATGTTTTTATGAATCTGTAAAGCTGTGACGAGCTTAAATACAAATGAGAAATTCCTACTCTTACATCATGAGCCAGTAAGACTACACAGATCTGTGCAGTGAGAGCAGGCTGTTGAGAGGACACCCACTGCCTACTTCATCCTTGCTGCTGATGTGTCTATTAATGCTGCATGGACGGGAGACAGGGTCGACTCTCGGCCCTTGCGATGGCAAACATGGATGTAACAAGCCAACCTCAATCTCACATTGTGAGGCCTAATGCAGAGTAGGTAGATGGAAGGATCATCTGGATATTTTACTGTTTATTTTACATAATCCTCTCTTTTTCTCTTTTCTCTCTGTGATTCATACTTAGTATCTACTGTGAGTGTGTCTTGCACGTCTGCTACCATTTACAGAAGCTCCATCAGCTTCACTTGTGCCTCAAACTGTGGTTAAAATGTATTATCCCACAATTTCTTTAACATTGTGTGAGTCTGTAGTTGGTTTTTTTAGTGAAAGGAAAGAATAAAAAGGCTTGGAGTGTATATCAAATGTGTTTACTTGTAAACTACATCATAATGGGTCAAACCTAGAGGTAGAAACACACCTGCAGGCACAGGTGTTTGCTCTGTTTTTGAATGAGACTTCTGTGATGCTCTTGGTTTGTCATTCTGCCATGTGTCTCAAATTGGGTGAGACACATGGCTTATACACCACACTGCTGCTTAGCAGGGCTGTGTAGGCCAGTATGTGTAGGTGCAGAGAGAGGAGGATGGGAGACAGCTGTATGATGGGTTTTTTTTATATCGCTGTATGTAGGTGTGTTTTGCAGTGGACTCATTTGAATGGTTCTGTGAATACTGGAAGACCTTTTTCTGGGACTGCCTTGGCTGTATGTGAATAGTCTTCTGGTGTTGGAGGATATAGATGTGGGTTTGCGTAGGCTTGCATGAACGCAGACTGTGCCGATGTCATACGTCAGGGTGCTACGAGTGCCTTCGTTCCTCCAGTGCTGCCATGGCAACTGCTGGCTCCCTGCTTCTTGAAGGGCTCTGTGAGGAGGAGGAACCCACCTGACAAAACACAGTGGTCCGGGCACGACAGAAACACAAGACGACTGCAAAAAAAAAAAAAAAAAAAAA
>NW_018127903.1:3008370-3033290 GCF_001952655.1 Monopterus albus | reverse complement strand
CAAGATTGCATTTTGTGTTTGGCAGCTTTATTGATCTTGAGAGTGAATTATACTTGACATTGTAAAGTAGTACAACGCAAAACAGATTGTTGATGTTTTATTCAAGTCATGGTGTATTGGCAGTGCATACATATATCCAAACTACAAAAAACACTCAGAATTTGATTTAAACAAAAAACAAAAAATTCACATAAAATCATTTGAAACATAATAAAATGCAATAAAAATTTACCAACACCATACAAAATTTTGTCGGCTTTAGTTGGCAGAATATTGGTCACATGAAACAAATAGTAACAAATAAAAACTAACTCTGTAGCATTACTGCAGAATTTTTGATTAATTTTATTCAAAAACTGTGTTAAAAAAAAGTTCAGACTCATGCAAACAGGAAATAATTGCTTCTTCAGTTCAACATCACACAAGTGGCTCTTCCATGACTTGAAGTGTAATTATAACTAAATTATTTACTCACCAGCAACTTAAAAAAATATCAATTGCTAGTAAAATCCTCATGATTGATGTTGTGTAAATAATCACATCATCTTTCTAGTTAGCTGTTCAGTGACACAGTAGCAGCTAACTTACCCTCCATGTGTCTCACCTTCACCGCTTCTGTCCTCAAGAATTGTGCTCAGGCGCCCTCCTGAAAGTCAGGCAGACTCATTTCACGAAGATGAACACCAGTGTCAAAACGTCCTGTGCTCTTTCCTCTCTGCTAATTCTCCCTCGGTCGCTCTCCCTTGCGTTCTCCGTCTCTGTCTCCAGCTTCATATCTTGATGTCTCGCTTGCTCTTCTGCTCTCCAAGCTGGTGTGTGGGGTTTATACATTGGCGGGGCTGCGTGCCTTGGTGACAGCATCGCTCCATGTGTGTATGTGTGAGTGTGTGGTTGTGTGTCAGTATGTGCATGTGTAGGATGAAGTGCTGTCTCCCTCTTATGCGTCACACAGGCAGACACACTTGCACTTGTGGAGGGGGCGGCTGTTGTGTAAGAACCGAAGGCGCCGTGGGAGTCTTGAGTGAATTAGATCTGGGCTTTCACTCTTTTACACTTCATAGAGTGGGTGCTATGGCATAGTGGAGCACTGCTGCAGTGTGTGAGCATATACATTGTGTGTGTGTGTGTGTGTGTGTGTCAGTGAGGAGGTGGAACAAAACTGGATGGGTCATATAGAGACCCTCGGCACTCCTTGAGCGAGCTAAGCTTCTTTTTTTGTTTTTCTGTGCATGTGTTTCCACCACTGTGAGGAATTACTGTGAAGTATGTGGGAGTAGGAGCTCCTTTTCAAAGGTACTTGACCTGATGTCAGTACTCAACAACGTTTAGGTCTTTCATACAAGCTCTTGCCCAAGTGAAACGTTATTTGAGAGATGGAGTGGACATTATGTAAATCCTAAATGAATGCTGGTATCTAACAGCAGAGTTGCATAGCAGAGGGCCGAGTTATATTTCAGCTCTGAACCATCAAGTAGCAAATGTACAAGTCTTCCACACGTGCCTCTGCATCATGAAATTCAATCACATTTAGTCACCTCTCCTTATCTCTCATCTTATTGTCTCATATGTCAGTAAATGGACCAGATTAGGCACCGGTCAGTCTGAGTAATCTCAGATTACAGCTCATGTGCCAGATAGTTGCTTTTACATCTTCTCACAGGGAAGTGCCAACCTCACGCCTGAGTGTCAGTGCTGAAGCAAAGATGGATGGATATTTCATCTTGTTAAAATATATATACCTTCACAGTCACAATATAATGTTGCAGATTTAGGTCAGACATAATGAATTTTCATGTCTTCACATCCGGCATGAAGACATTAGCACTTGTCATACTGTTTCTTTAAACTAGAATGTTCCTGTGCTCTGCAGCCCTGCCATGACAAAACACTGGGAGGCTGAGCTGGAGGCGCTAAAGGGGAACAATGCCAAGCTCACGGCAGCTCTGCTGGAGTCCACAGCCAACGTTAAACAGTGGAAACAACAACTGGCTGCCTACCAGGAGGAGGCTGAGAGACTACACAAACGGGTGAGGAAAGGGGCACAGGGACACTTGCTTGGTTTCATGTGTAATTTATTCACTCAAATCAAATACTAGTGATCATTTGGAAAGGATTGTGTGAAGTCAAGATGAGAGGACAGGAGAAAGAACAGAGACACGAGGTAGAGTACAAGGAGTACTATGGGAATGAAAGATATAGTTGGATTTAGATCAGGTTTCTGTTACAGCCATCTCTCTCTCTCCACAGATTTGAGTCATAACATCCATTTTGTCCTTTCAGGTGACGGAGCTTGAGTGCCA
Organism: Monopterus albus; assembly: GCF_001952655.1. NCBI lineage: Eukaryota > Metazoa > Chordata > Actinopteri > Synbranchiformes > Synbranchidae > Monopterus > Monopterus albus. The sequence continues at coordinate 3,030,990 of NW_018127903.1, read as the reverse complement.
GAGCAACCAAACTCCAGTGATCAAATCCCAGAAAACTGAACTCAACCAAACCATAGAAGAACTGGAGGCTACACTAAGGGATAAAGAAGAGGTGTGTGTGCGCATGGGTGTGAGACATAAGGGGAGTGGCTTGTCTTGAAATGTAGCGACTGACTACGTTCACATTACACAGCCTTTTAATCTGTTTTCATGTCTTCCAGGAAATGGAAAAGTTGAAAGAAGAATTGGAAACCATGAATGACCTGATGGAGCAGAAAGACACTCTTAGCCAGAAACTTGAGGTGGGTGAAAGAAAGAGGTGCTCTTCCCAAAAATAACACCTGTCAAATACATCAAACACAGTCTCATGTATCCCAGACAAGAACAGCCATTGCCCACCTAATAACATAAACATGGCAACAAAGCTGTCTCACTTCTTTCAGGAGACAGAGCTACGTAGTCGGGTGCTCGAGGAGCAGCTGGCGGGTGCAGAGCAGAGGTTAGAGGAGAACCAGGAGGAGCAAGAAAATTTCAGGAAGAGCCTGCGAACGCTGCTGGAGCTGCTGGACGGCAAGATCTTTGAGCTGACAGAGCTCCGAGACACCTTGGCTCGGCTCATAGAAGAGGCCAGCTAGAGACAGAACTGCTTAATCTTCACTGACAGAGCCATATTGATAATTTACACCCTAACAGCCCCAAATGACCCACAACCAACCCTACTCAGCATACTCCATCTTCCTCCTACACTCCACACACATTCAAACTGAGACACTGCACTGCCCTGATTTTAATTTTGCTCCAAGAGGGCAGCTAATCCCTTGTTTTTACCTTGCAGGCATTGAGGTCTAAACAGCCACAGGCTTTCCAGTAGTTCAAGACAATGCAGGGACTACCTCATTTTGCCTTCTGATTGGCTGCTGTGGGCGTAGACCTCAGTTGAATTGATCTCTCCAGTTGTAGAGATGCCTGTCTGGCACCCTGTAACTGCCCCCCCATCCACCCACACAAACAAAATGGCAAAGTGTTAACTTGAGAACTGTACCTCAGTGCCATCTGCTGTTTGACTGGGAAAGCTGCACCTTAGTTTGCAGCTTCTCAAAGTCTCACTCACTCACACACACCCTTTCTTCTTCCCTAAACTGGCCCCCAAGGAGAATGTTGAAAGTCATGTGGAAATAATTGCTGTAAAGACTCAGAGAACTGCGCCAAAGCTGCCAAATACCCCCAAAATATTATGCTGTAACTAGCAGATGCTTTGATCCAAAGTGACTTAATGTACAGAGAAGTACTGAACAGAGAATCCCATGTTTGAGCTGGGGCTGCCAGCAGAGTGTCACTGAAAAGAGAGGCTTAAAGGTGGCCCTCACCAAACCAGTCAGTTTTACCTATCAGCCCGGAGTGACATCGATGTTGCCTGGACACACAAGACTGATAGAAATAGATTTACTCCTTAAGCAAAAATTAAAGACTGCTCTATATCCACAGCCTATTTAAAAATCCTACACGGTAGATGGGTATGAATCTTCCAGAGGCATTGTTTATGCCACACACATTTTTGAGGCTGTGTGCCTGTGTTAGATTTGGCATGAGAATTCCTGTATCCAGACTGCTTCCACCGCCGCAGACGACCGACCTGTCTTCCTGCCAAACTCAGTGCGACATGTGTTTCCAAACAAGGCTTAACCCTTCGACAGAATGTGTGCCTTTAAAGCGCACATAAAGTGGACACATTTGTATATAATGTGTGTGTTTTGTGCTGTGAGAGAAAGACCCCGTTTTTGAACATCAAGGCTTACACACACACACTGAGCAATACCAGACAGGCTCTGTGCAACACCTTTATCCAACCCCATCAGGTATTGTTCTCAGAGGACTCGTGCAGATGGGTCAAATGCACCTCAGCTGATCCGACAGAAAGCGTACTACTGTTGACCGCGAACCTGTGTGGCAGCCCTCTCTGGTCGAAGTAGTGCATCACGAAGGGCTCACAGAGCGTCACCTCCTTGTTTGAATACGTCCACCCTTAGTGAAACTGGTCACAGATTTTCACTCCTCACTCTAGAGTGAATAAAGAACTGTACTCAGTTTCTAGTAATTTTTACACAGAATATAATAATGATGATATAATTATAGAACTGTATAAGACAACTTTCTACACATGATGACATTGTAAATGAATGGATGGATAACTCAAATGCAGTAACGCCCTGCAGTGGCTTATTGTTGTGTATTAACCCATGGAAAAGTACTGCATAGTAATTATGACAGAGTGTCTAGTCTGCAGGTAAACAATGAAAACCTCTTTCAGTATATATTTAAAATGTGTAACAACACAATGTAAACACACAGTGTCTCATGTTCTGTCCCAGAATATACGCTTTTAAAGCTCTACCAGAGTAAAATCCAAAACTGCATCTTATCTTCCTTTAAAATTACCAAATTTCTATAAAGCTACTGTATATACTCACATGAAAAGCCACTTGTTTTGCCTCTGAATTGAACACTGTTCGCACTGTGTTATTACACTGTTGTAACTCCGCTATATGTCAAGAGATTTTCAAGTCCTAGCACAGCATAATTCTGCACTAACATACTGTAGTTAGTCACACTGGTTAATACACTGGAATAAGACACATAGAAAAGGAAATGTTACCTTTTTTCCCTTCTGGTTTAACTTTGACAGTCAAATGACAGTGATGGAATACCTTAATATTAATGCTATTGTTAATGAATGCCTTTGTACAGTAGTGGATAAGAAGCTTTTCATTCTCCTGTTTTGTAACTTAAGGTATTTAAATGTAGGTATTACTATTATTGTATTTAGAGGTATGAGAAAACTGGCAATATTTTTGACTATTTAAAGTAATTTTGAACTAATGATATTAAAGAGGTACCTCAGGCTAAAGATGTTTGTAGACTGGTGAGACTTGTGTGTCTGATGGCAAAAGGGTTTCCCAGATGACCAAGAGACAGGCTGGTTGGAGCTTTGGCCAAAAGAAATCCTTTGTTTTATTCAAACAAAGAGAGACCTTCTAGGCTGAGAACACACCTCTGTGAATGGAGAAATAATGTTTTATACTGAAATACAGCAACTGCAGAATTCAACATGTGCACATCACTTTTCCTCTGTTTCCTTTTTTAAATTAAAAGCACATGATTGACTAAACTATTCAACAGCGAAAAAGACAATCTTAGAATTTGCTTTGTAGCGTTTTATTCAAATGCAGGGGCAAGGTTGTAAATAAAATAAGAACAGAATAAATGACCATGACAGGAGTAAAGGCAAAAGGTATTCTTGTAACAGTGTGTCTATACACTACTGTGTAAAACAACTGCAATGTTTAATACAGCCCATGGGATTAGTCAGTCTGAATTGATTATCACCCATGAAGTAGTTTCATCCTCCTTCTTGTATTTTTCTATACTATATTGCACTTCTCAAGTGACTGACTGGGTCATATACAGGCAGCCTGTGTGGAGAACAGGTCTAAATGGGAAATGTTCAGAAGCAAACACATTACAAAACAATTTGGCTGGAAATGCTTTAAATAAAAAACAACAACAGAATATACACACTGTAATGAAATGCAATACAAAATTACAGTTAGCTGACAAACAAGCTGTGTTAATGTTATTTATAGATAAAGGTCAAAGTACACAGGACAGTGTGTTTCTAAGGTCAGTTAGGTGAGAGTTGGTTCATGGCAAAGGGTTTGAGCACAATGTTGGTTGTTGTTTGGTGGAGCAACATAAACCTAAGCACTAATATCTTTTGGAAACTTGCCTCCGTTAAGACATCAAAAAAGGTATGGACGGGGTTAGGTTCAAGAGTCAGATCAGGGTCAGATGTCCGTCTCGTGCCACATGATGAGGGTACCATGTAACAATATTGTGCTGACAGTGACAGAAGACATGTAAAAGTGCCTCAGATTTGTTCTGCCACAATAATAATAAACCCTCTTTAGCACTGAGGTCTATAACAGACATACTGTACCTCCATTCCTGTTCTTTCTACATTAGTGCTTGCTTCATATTTCATCTGCAAATGGCTCTCAACGCAAGCACAAGGGGAAAAGTATGATTCTTTGCATCAAAGCTTCTTAAGACAGGGCATGCTGAGGCTGCTCCCGACTCCGCATCTTTTTACTTTGTGTACGTTTGTGTGAATCCATGTGCTGATAAGCATGTCACTGGTCCCTGCATCACACTTCCTTAGGTCTGATTCCACATCACATTCAGTGCTTTTGACCAAAAAAACAAAAAGGTTGCTACTGTACAGATTAAATGATTGAGAATGTGTAGCAAGTCTCATGAAAGTGCTTAAACTATTTCTGAAAAAACGTAGTAGAGACTGTGGACTCACTTTGCCACTGATATGTTTCTGCACATGTCAGCTGTGAGTTCAATGTGCAAGTCCATGTGTGCATGACTGTAACAGGCCTCCTACTGTGTGGTTCTGCCCACTGAGAGCAAAGAAATGTGATAAGATGCAACAGAGGAGAGGAGAGAACGTGAATAAGATGGCAGGAGAAACCACATTAATCACGACCGCCTGCTCCACAGCCCACAGTGACTCCCTGCGGTGCTGAGAGAATCGAGCCTCCCACACACCACCCATCATTCAAACAAGCATGACCAGTTTGACAACTCTGCCGTGAATAACCCACACACAAAGTTTGGGAATCACCAACCAAGTCTGCCCACACTTACACGACTGCAGACACTAGCCGTGACCGCCACCTCGCTAAAGAAACTCTACAGCTCTACTGATAAATCTTCCTCTACTCGAGGCCACCAGCTTCAGGTCAGAGATGTTGTTAGACGGGGCACCACATGATAAACTTATTCACACTCTGGGTAGCTCCCAAGAGCCCAGCCTTATACTGCAGCCAAACAGATGAACCGATACATATTCCCTCACCCAAAGAACGGGAGACCAGAACAGGACAAGAGTGAGGGAGGGGCACAAGTGTGGTGCGACAACCTACAGGATTTAAAGTATTTATGCAGTGTCAGATTAGACAAGCAGTGTCTGACACTACCATACCCACACGATCCTCGCTCTCACTCGTGTTATCTATTTGTTTTTCAATCTCTCATATAACCCCAAATTTCCAACCACATCCACATAGTTTTTTTTTTTTGAACGGTTTTATGTTTCACAAATAACTGCAAGTGCAGTGTATTGTGTAAAATGGCTTATGTGCTGTACGTAAATGTTGACACAAAGGGCCAGTGCAAAGCTTTTCAACAGTACAACTGATAAAAAAATATAAAAAACAAACATGGCATCACTGTAGTCTGATCAGAGGAACCACAGTGACCTACAGCAGAAATGATGAGAACACAAAATCATGTCCTACATGGTTCTGAACGTATGTTAAAAACTAAATGAACAGGTTGACCATAGACCTTTGAAATACCTGGTGAGTTGGTGATATTCAGTTTGACTCAGCCACTGGCAAACTCACAAGACATATGTGGGACCAGGCTGTGTGTGTTTGAGTGTAAGTGAGCAAGTAACTGTGTGTGTTTACAGCACAGCTCAGCACTCTACAGTGCATTACATTACAGTGTATACAGAGGGTGCAGGCATCTGTGTGTGTGTGCGCGCATTATGTGTTGTGCCTAAGCCTTGAGCCCTAGCTTTCCCAGTCAGGGCCAGCCAGCCCATCGTCATCCGAGTCAGACTCTGGTGAGGCCTCCTTGATGCGGCGCAGAGCCTCATGGATGCTCCTGGTCAGAGGGTCAGTGGAGGCCCTGAGCTCTCCCTGGTCTTTTCTTTCTTTACAGGGGACACGCCTCAGTTTGACCCCCTTGCGAATCTGAGCGAGGATGTTGTTGGGGTCATCGTCACCTTTGGCAGGAGGCAGCGAACGCTGCTCGACTTTCCTCAGGTGGAAGCTGCCTCTCTTCAGGGAGGCCAGCACCTCATCCATGGGTGAGCTCACTGCATGCAGGGAGGGGACAGGAAGACAGGGTTTGATTGGCTACTGTCACTAGCAAATCTAATAAAGCCATGAGAAACTGCTATAGTATTAAGTATTCCCAATACCTCTTCTGCTATGGGGGTCAAACTCTGGAGTCTTCCTCAGCTTTTTCCGGGCGCTCACCAGTTGGCTGCTGTCAAAGAATCGAGGGATGAATGGGCCGAGTGGGGAGAGACAGAGCTCCTGTGCTGCACTCTTCCCCCCAGTCTTCTGCCCTTTGTCACCTCCTGGGCTCCCAGGAGGTGACAATTCCTCTTTCGTTGGTGGGGGAGGTGGAGGGGGTGGTGGAGGAGGTGGGGAAATAGGAGATGACAGGAGTGAAGACAGGGAGCAGGGAGAGCAGGAGGAGTCTGCGGGACTCGGCACAGGCAGAGGAGGAAGTGATGCTGTGCGAGCTGTGACAGGCTGAGTGGTGAGTGTGGTGCTGGGGTCTGTTTGCACACTGGTGCTGAGACACAGCGGCTGGCCCTGCGTCTGGACACAAACAGAGTCCACACGCTCCTCCCTCTCACTCACGCTCATTTCCATGCTCCTTCCTCGTTCTCTTCTTCTGGTCTGGGCCAGGCGTAGGCGAGTGGACTTCAGAATCACCTGACCTGGGTACCGCTACATAAAGATACAGCGATAAGCTTGAGTCAGTCAGTAAGACAAGCATGAGAAATGCTGAGTTGAATGGTTACAGTTAAGAGAAGGCACATACCTGTTTAAAAGTCCGCAGTCTGTCCAGCGTTTTCTGTCTCTCCTGACTCACCCTGCTGTTCTTCCTCTCCTCATCTTCCTCTTTTTCACTTTTCAACTGGAATATTTAAGGGTTTAGAGGAGAAGAGAATTATTACTAATAATAGTTTCCAGGTATTCAGCCACATCGATATAAACATATGTACCTGTATGACCCAGTGGGGTATAGACTCCTTGAGGGTGGTCTGACGTTTCTGCTGTTTCTGAGTGTGGTTTGATACACAGATCTCCTGTAAAAACAAATCAACAAACTGATCCATACAGTATCATTCACAGTGCCAACATGACAACAACTGCAGAAACAAAACCTTGTAGCTCAGTGTCATACACCATATTTGAATAAATAACATTTTGGAGCAGTTTACTCTCATATAACTTGTTGTACAGTACAACAGGCAGTTCTGACTTTTTGAATAGTCACTGGGCATTTGGGATAACAGGTCAGTGTTTGCTGCAGGTTTTTACATTTTACACATTAAACGTACTAGCTACTGATATAATGAGACATCTTAGCAAAATCCAATATTGTTAGTTGCACTACATAACAAAAATAATGAAACTCTTTATACATAAAAAAAAACCAATCTAATCAACAGCAAAGACGGGATGAAGAACAGCCCATGTGAGCACTGACAGCATGTAGCCTCCAGCATATGCGCCAGGAATGGCAATAAGAGCGCGAGTAAAGGATACGCACCCTCTTGTTCCTCAGGTAGGAGCGCTTGGCAGTGATGCGCCCCCTCCTCGCCTCCAGCTGTCGAGCACTGACCTGAAGTCTGCGCAGCTCTTGCCTCTCTGCACTATCATCCTCTGTTATATCATCTGCACTTTCAAAGGTGTCGTAGTACACAACCTCATCCTGACACTCTGAAAGCACATATGCATAAATATGAAGACTTGTGCTGTGTGGTGTGTTTGAGGGACACTACACAGCACTATTATACAGAGTAATAATTCAGACTGTCTAGTAGCAGGTTCATGCACAGCCAGTAGTGAAAAGTAAAGTTATGAATAATTTGAAATGTCCTGTCAGGACTCTTGAAAGGAAGATAATACATGTGAAGGAGCTTATCCTGTAAACAAGGTTTGTCCAATAGTTGCTAGTAATGTTGTCCAAAATAAGGCAATACCTGTCATCTGTCTGCGAATGCTGTCTAGCTGAGCAGTGAGGAGCAGCTCTTCACACTGTAATATCTCAGCCTGAATGTCATACAGTTGGAGCTGGAGCTCGTAGTACTGTGCCTCCATGTGGTCTAAGAGGACCATCGCGTCCTCGCCGCTACACAGACACTGGATCTGAAGGTAGGTATGGAGACAAAGGACTAAGTCACAAAACAACTGTGTGTGTTGATGTCTGCTTCATATGATGCTACTACTACCCCACCTCCTCTCGAAGTGTGTGTTTCCTCTGCTCCAGACAGATCTCCCTGGCTCTCTGGAGCTGCAGGGTTTCTTTGGCAACAGAGTAGCGCAGTCTCTCCATGCGCTCCACCGCCGCCGTCCATGAAGATTTACCAAACTTGCGCTGGTCCACCTTCATACGCTCATACACCCCTACACACACACGCACAAAGCTCAATGCACACATGGCCGAATGAAACTTCCACACAGTTAAATCTATGCTCACAAACACAACCAGCTTTTTCATCTGGTACCCTCCCTAAGTGGGCATGACACACACAGTTTCTTTAAATTAATGACTGAAGTCTCACAGAAGAAAAGCTTTACCACAGCACAGGGTGACATCTACTGGCTGCATTTGGACATTACAGGTTTTCGTCTGCACTTCCAGCCACTCACTTATTTGCTTTTTGATCTAATAAGTGTCAGATAACAAATCGACCAGTCAATGGTGGAGAGAGACTGGGAGAAGCAGGGGAACAGTGAGGCGTAACCCTGCACTGAGAGAATCTGCTGGCAGAGCTGACTGATCAATAGGCTGTCCTTGTTTCCTCCTGTCCCTGTCAAAGCTCGGCTGTCTGCACTGGCTCATTAACTCCGAATCACATTAGCTCTGCTGTTCATAACTACACACAGGTCAATAGCAGACCAACGCTACCGCTGCGTGTGTGCATTCTCCACTGCTGCCTTATTGACATGACATTGGCAGTGACAGTGATGACATACTGCACCTTTCTGAGCTCTGGCAGTGATCTCAAAGTATTTCACAGTGAACTCCTGGATGTTGAGGACTGCCTCCTGGGCTTTCTTCTGCCAGTCGGAGTCTTCCTTTTTCAGAGCTTCAATCCGTCTTGGGCCCAAGTAGTCATTCTCTATGGAAATCTGTAAAGTGAGGATGAACATATTTTTGTCAGCAAGACTAAGAACCATGACAGTGAAGTATGGCAAATATTTTTTCTATGACATAAATGCATTTTTTTTATTATACATTTATAAAGAATGAATGAGGAAATCATGGGATACAAGTTGTTTCACTTGTGCTGATTAAAAAGCTACAGCATGGCAGTTCCTGTGTACACAGGACATCTCAGGCAGCCTTGCTAAAAGATGATGCTTAAAGGTGCATTTACAAGTTCATAGTCAGATGATAACACTGCTCCCTAATAATACCCAGGAGTCGTTAGGTGGTCATGTACATGATGGTGCCCTTCACACACTGAAGAGACTGAGTTAAACGCTGTGAGATGAACAGAATAAGCTAGAGAAGTGCACTCAATCTCAATGGTTTCACCACAGTAAAGAGGCCTGGAGAGGGAGCTCCACTCCCACACATGGAAGCAGCAGCAGTATACAAGTATTTTGCAGATACAGGTCACAGTGTGCACACCTAAATATGCATGATACCACTGTGGAAACACAAAATTTTCACACCTTGGAGAACCACTTCTATTGCAAATAGTAGTGTCAGTGTCACAAGGTCCACAAACCCATTTTAACTAGCTTACAAAAACATGATCACCATCTAGACTGAACATAGAGAATTATTATTACAATGAATTTAAAACTGTAGAATTGTTTGTTGTTCCTAAAGAGAAAAGAAAAATAATGTAAGCAGATTATTTAAACATGCATTAAAACTTAAATCACTAATGCCTGTAATATGACAGCATGAGACACTTTCTCTCTTAATTATTTCACTGTACAACCAGTTAAAGGGAGTTAAGGGCCACACTGAGAATACGACTATTATGTCACCATAACAATACACGACACAACAATATTTGGCCAATTAAAATATTTAATTAAAGACAACAATCTGGAGTATTAACTAGCAAACGTCCAAGAGGAAAACAAAAGATTTCAATGCAGCACAAGAAGGAAAGGGAACAGCAAAGATTATTACATCCCTGTCTGGCCCTAAGTAAACTCGCTTCACCTCAGCTGGCGCGGCACTGCCCAGCGGTGCACCAGTATCATTTAGCCCTGCAGTTTCCTGCTGTCACGTTGCCAGGACTCACTGCTTTGATTTTTATTTTTTGCCATTGCTATAGCTTGTTTAATTTGAGCACTTTTGACTTAACATCCTGTGTTACCGTGACCGTGAAGTTACCAGCAAAATGCGACAGAAAAAGATAAACTCACAACAAAGGAAAATCAGAGGAAGATGATCCAAAGAAAGCTGTGCTGTGTCTGAGCTATAGACACTGTGGCTATAAATAGATGAGGAAGTGCCAGTTTAATCCTCCCTCTCCCCTCTTCTCACCAGTAGGATGTTCCATGGTGTAATGGTTAGCACTCTGAATCCAGTGATCCCAGTTCAAATCTCAGTGGGACCTGTAAGCATTGTAAACCTTTACCCTCCTCAGGGGTTCCTTGTACTGACATTAGTGAACAATAACGTACCGCAGTGAAAACCACAAAGTGCACCAGAGTTTGCTCTGGCAAAACCAGATGAGTACTGACGGAGTGAGGACGTTTACTCAGCCACACCTAAACCGGAGGGCTCTTTAACTTTGCTCTTAATCTTTCCATTTCTGCTGCATGCCTGCTAATGCCGGCATCAACCTGTACTGCCCATAGGACTACATGCAACATGACTTATTTATGTTTCTGTGAGACTGCAGGAAACAGGAGCTCCACTGAGGCTCCATTCCAGCTCACAGCGTGTCACTTAACCCCCACCTGCCACATCTCAGAAGCCTTTCAGATACTGTGGAAAAGAACCAAATTAATAGGAAGATGCTTATTCCAAGGCTGTGAAAAGCTGTGTTCTTTGTTGATGAGGTAATGTGACACTGAGGCATTTTTATTACTGATGTGCTGTGTGTGAGTCAGTTAGCTAAATATAAATGTGCTATCAGCACTGCAAAGACTGAACAAAGCCTTTCCACCCTTTATCCATTCACCAGCCTTTCGCTTCTCTTTGTGATTAGATACATCTCACCCCCTCCCATTCTTTTACCAACTGTAAGGAATATACAAGAGAATGAAAATAGAGACCACGGTCAAACATGCACATACACACAAAGCAGAACCTATTTTAAGAGACATGAGAATTTCTTGTGAGCATCCATTATGTTTTAGGACCGTTCCAAGTCAGTGCCTGTAGAGAAGTACAAAAATACATCAATGAATCTGTGTAGTAGCCAATTTACTACATACAGGATGCTAGTTAAACATCTGAATAATCTCTGGAGTAAAAAAAAAAACCCATATGATTCACATGGAGTCAAACTTCCAAAAACAACACTAAATTATTTTTTGTCATGTTTGGCTTTTTCATTTTCTCCAAGTTGGATGACACCAATACTACGATGCTTTTTTTTTTTACTATGGAAATCAACTGGTCATCTGTGTTTTTGAGTATACTGAGTACTTTTCAGTAGAGCATTGTGATTCAGAAAGTTCAGGAGGCTGGTTTAGTAAAATCGCACCGAGGTCTTGGCAAATTCCTGGTTCACTACAGGTCTGGGGGTCAAACTCTGTTCAGTACTTAAAATATGAAGGACACCCCTCTGTCTCCTGTGGACCAAAGCCTTTTAGTACTTCATTTTACCTTAATCTGCTGTCTGCATAACATTGCTAGTTCCCTCATGTCTCTGAAGGGCTGCAGGAGGTACTGGTACAGCTGGGTGGAGGCCTCCAGCAGACCCCCATAGGCATGGTCTTCTTCCTCATATAGCTCCAGCAGCTCCACCATACTGTCCATAGTCTTATGCTTCTCCAGCAGCTGCATTGCACAAACACAAAAGGTTACTTTTACTACTGTCAACATATAAACAACTTTCAGAATACCAGAACAGGTCAACATTTGTAGCCCCTGACAAGATCTCTGTAAGACCTTGTTAATAATACAGTGGCAGAAGGGGCTTCCAAAGGCATCTGAGAAACAAACATAAAGACAGAAGCATGTTGATGAGAAAATATAAATATATATTCATTGAACTGTCTGTCATGTACAAATAAGAGTGCACACCAAGCAGTGGGTGAACATACTGTAAGCAGCTGTAATGTATTCTACTGAAGTAATGGCTGCCTGTTGTCTGTATAGTAGGGTTACATTTATGTCAGGTAACCCATCAGAAGTGTACAAAAGTCAGAGGACCCTTACTTAAATACATTTTTCCATCTAGCTATCACTGCATCTAGTGTTGTCACTCATTACTAAATGGCCATTTACACCTCACGGGGTCACTATGAGGATGATTTGTGTAACTGTAAATACTAGGAGTATGTGTGAGTGCACTCTGTCAGCGTAGAGACCATGGCTGAGTGAGCTGGGGTTCTTTCTGCTGCTGGGAATAAGATCAATGCACACACATTTTTGCCAGACTGAACGATCCTGTAGGCTAGCAGCAAGCACTGAATAGCCATTAACTCAAGCCACAAATGGAGGGGGAGGATCGATAGGCACATGTGTGTGTAGTCTAGTATTACTCTATAATGTGTACAGACACATTGCTGGGACTTGACATCCTTTTAGGGACAAAGAGCAAGTCCGCACAATGCACATTTGGTACATTTTAGAGTGATGACTTGGTTTCAGGTTATGGTAAGTCTCCAGGAAACGAATATAAGTCAATGTAAAGTCCCCTGAAGTGATGGAAACACAACATCTGAGTGTATGTGTGGGAGATGGACAAAACAAACTTGTAGTGGGATGTTCACACATCTGTAGTGAATGAGTGTTTGAATGACCTACAGAGCACGGTCACGACAGACAGAAGAGCTAGAGCTGGGATGAAGAGCTGAATAAGATCAGTAGCTCTTCCTTCATCCGCGGGATAAATACGCTTTAAGGCTATGTGGAAATTCCAAACAGTGAATAAGCTCTAGCTGGTTGAAGCACATTCTGGGAGACTGATAGCTCTGCTGTTTGATGTTTTCTTGTTCAGGAAGGGGAGCAAGGCAACACTTCCTGTGTCTGGTTTTCTGTCTTTTTTTTCCTGTGTGTGTGTGTGTGTGTGTGTGTGTGTGTGTGTTTGTGTTTCTGAACTGTGTAAATGGGTGTGGGACTGACTGGGTGGAATAATGTGGATGATTTTTCAATGCTACTCACGGCTTCTTGTCTCTGCCAAAAGCAAAACAGTGAGGAAGTCTCTTGACGCTGTCTTATTTTTGTAGTGACAGTAAACATACACTGCCCGTCCACTTTAATAGTCACACCAGTACAACTGTATGCACTTCAATGCAACATGTCCGCCTTGTGTTTGTGAAGCTCAACCTATTTCAGTTTTTGGTGAAATTGTCACAAATGTATAAATTCAATTCTCTGTTGTTTATTGAGGTCATAGTCAAAGGTGGTGTTGTACTGGACTACATTATATGTAGAGGCGTCTTTATATTTTTGTCCTCCCCAGCTACATACATACATGAGAGGGTCAGAATATTAGTGTGTGAACGATTATCATTTATTCCATAAACACAGGTAATACCCAAAGTTGGTCTACCAACCACCATAATGGACCAGAGTAATAGTGTGATGCTAACAATGGGAAACTCCATTAATGCTCTCGCTCACCTGCTCTATCAAACGACTTCCGGCTCCATGATTGAAGGACCCATTAATCTAAAGCCACTGTTTATCTTAAGAGCAGTTAATCAGTTACTAGCTGCTGCTGGTGTGTAAGAAGAGCATGAGCATGAATGTGTTCACTGTGTCACTTATAAGGAAGCACAAACTTGACTATGTCAATATTTTGCTAGTGTTGGATTATATAATATACATACAGAAGTTTCATATGAATATTACAGCTTAAAAATTTTTTTTATCTTTTAAAAATGCATGCAGAAGTCATATTCACTATCACACACTGGCTGTGTTGGCAATGCCAAAAATCAGTAATGCAGCAACGTTTTTCATCCTACCAAAAATGTTAATCACAGTAAGAGTTTGTTTTTAGTCTCAGTAGATGCTCTGAAAAGAAATAATATAGAGTAGCTTTGAGTTTGCTGTTTTTAGCCAACTAAAACACTGCACCCTCTGGTGCAGACCACAACTACAGGATAGATACTCTTGAATATTTCATACTGCTTAATAAATATGCTGTTTTCAAAGAGAAATGTTATCAATATAACACATTTATCAGTGCTTATCAAACTGTTCTCTCTTGATCCACAGATTTGTCTGTTTCCGCCAAAAATCCATGCATTTTCTTGTACGTTCCAACAGCAGAAACACAGTACATTTAACAAGAACATGTGACTAATATCAAAATTTGTAACTGAAAATGTTAAAGACCTGCTAAACATGCTGACTGTATTCTGAACAGTGACTGTGCATAAACAGTAGGTAGAGCCCAACCTGTGCACAGGTCAATTCTAAAAGGAAACTGCTTGTACTGCATTTCTATGAGTGTTTTTGTATGTGTGCAGCAGTGGGTGCAGCAAACAGCAGTTACTTACAGACATGTCTGTGTAGTTTTGTCTTGCAAATGCTTACAGAGGTCAGACTGTGCCTTGATTCATATGGTAACCTCTGGTTGTTTCTAACTTATAGTGCAAAGAGAGATTTATTATTTGGTTTATCCTACCTCATAACGTTCACATGCTGATCTTACCTTGGATGGCTCACATACCTGTACACCAACACAATAAAGTTAAAGCACTGTACACAACAGTCAGTGACCCCACATCTACACTCGGTTTAACAGACACATCTGGTGCAAAGAAAACGATCCTATACCACTTTGGTCTAAGATGAAATGAAATCAAATAGATCAGATAAGAATTAAAGTGGTGCTTAAATTATACTTCTTTTGTAATTGTGTGACTTAAAGTGAAGATGAATGAATATAATTGTTCACCCATTTTTGTTAACTTTGTCTGTGTAAATTGCATTGTTTTGTACTAAACTGGATAGACTCATATGAAGTGTATTAAAACCGTCTTGCTCAGACTGCATGGCTGCTGCATCACACCTCCTTTCTACTCTGAAGCAGTCCAGCTGGTCTGGTCAGTACAGCAGAAAGACAATGGTTGTACTGGGATACTCCCAGTTGTCCAAATGTACCACTGTATAAATGTCATTTAAAGAGAAGGGAAGCCCATAAAGTCATGGAGATGAGGAAAACTCACCTCTTGCAGATCTTTTGTTGCACGGTTGAGCGCCTCCTCGTACCCGGACTGCTTCAGCTCGCTCAGGCTCTCATAGTACTCATCTGGGTCATCGTTTTCCGTGAACAGAACCTGCGAAAGGATCTTCCATCCACATGTATCGAGCGCATGGCCCAGGTAAACCTGTAGATTGTAACACAGTTCATCCATTTCGGTTTCGGATACTTCAGTCGGGCCGAAAAGCACAGTCCACATCCCTGCGGGTTCCTCCGGAAACACCGGGAGGCAGGGCTCCAGGTCCGAGTTGACCGAGCACAGCTGCTGATGGATCGCCCGTAGGTCCTGGAAGGAGAAGAGTCCTGCCCAGCTGCAGTCCTCCCGGCTCAGGCTGTCCAGCTCCTCCAGGTCCAGGCTGTCCAGCGGCGGGAACAGCTGGTCCTCCCTTAGTGATTTTAACGCCTCGGTATCAGGACTTACGGGAGATGCAGCAGGTTTAATGACAGTTTGCATTTTGACAGGACTTGGTTTTGCTGCTATGACGGACTTGGTTTTAGGGCTGCAGCCTTTAACCGCAGCCTCCCTGGCTCCTTTGCTAGGGCTCCTAGATACTTTATCCCGGACGGGACTTTCGGGCCATTTTGTTCTGTCCCCATCCAGGCCAGTGGCCTCTGCCAGAGGGTCCCTACCAAAGCTTCTCCTCTGCACCGTCCTGTTATGACATGTAATGGCAAATTTGCCCTCCACTTCATTCCAGGCGACGATAAAAACGAATTTATGCTTTTCCCTCTCTTCAAACGCATTCGGCCGAACGGCTACCCAGCCCGACTCCAAATTATCCTCCATTGTGAAGGACATTTCTGCAAAGTGATAGGGCCAATAATAACGCCAACTCCGTTGGCACTGAGTCTTAGCAGTGATTACCAAACACCGTGTTCTCTCTGAGGATATTTTGCCTGAAGGGCTATCCTCCTTCGCTCGAGCGGATGGATTTGGAGCAATGCGGTGTCATTTCCCATCTCTGGCCCACCTGCCTTCACCTCGGATGTCTGACTGTCTACCCCGACCACCTGCAACCTTTGTCATTAGCTTTCCGACCACACAAGGCTCGACTGTGACACAAAACATGCGACCGTGTGTTTACCACTTCCAGCAGTGGATCCGCCTGTCAGTCGTGCTCCGTTATTCTCAATATCTCGGCTACAGACCTTTCTTCTCATCATAAAGTAACAGCGGGATCCAAAACCAGCGACGTACATCGTTCATATAGACCAGACTCAGGTCCTGCATAGGCGTGACAAGGGGCTTTGTACAGTCGCGATGTCTTCACAAAGATTAGCATCGTTTCCAAACTCATAACCTCAGCATGTTTTCTTCATCGTTTGCCCATATACGTAAAATAATAGTGCTGCCTTCAGGTCCTGGGATAAATATCGGAATTACTCAGATGCCCGCTCAGAGACATAAAATAATGAATCACGTAGCCCCTTCAAGAACAGCTCTACAGGTTATTTGTTTCATTTGTCATATCTGAAGAGTGCTCTCCTTTTTATTTAGATACTCAACAGCAGAAGCAGCAGTTGAATTTTTTTACTGTCAACAGGCATTTATCATTATTTTGATAGTGCCATAATCAATTTAATATGTAAGAACTCGTATTAATATTGTCGTTATTGTCAAACACGTCCTACATTTAAGTGTAATCCACAAACACCTGTCATTATTGCGAAAACGGCGAAGTGCAGTTTCTCTATTTTGAGAGTGGTGCTTAAAGGCAACTTTAGAGTCTCGTCTGGAGCAGGGCACGTAGAAACGTGCTGACGTTTGGTGTCGACTACCGTGGGATGTTTTGCAGAGGTCTAGCTGCAGCACTAAGAAAGACAGCTATGTATGCGAGCAAGCAAAATAAATGAATAATAGTTATAAGAAAAAATGAACGATACAACTCCTGTCTAAAATAAATAAATTAATAAAGAAAATAGATAAACCAGAATCTTCTTGCTGTGAGGCCATGACCCTTGCAAACAAGTCACACTACACTTATTAGCTGCACTCGTCTTCACCCCAGTGCTCAGCCATGCTCTTTGGCCACAGGGCGTCTCACGTACAGTTCACCTTTACTGGACTCATAAAGGCGAATAATCCTGTATCCAAATTTGTGACCGATCAGCACTAAAATCCAATCAGTTGTTACTCCTGGCCTGCGGGGGGCGGTGCATCATTTTGGGAGGCTAAACATGACGGGTGTCGTCACTTCCTGGCGGTTTTTTTGGTAAGTAAAACTGTCTTAGTCCGTGGCGTTAGATCTGTGCGTGCAACCGATAAGGGTTATTATGCTTTGTTTTGTTATTGGTAAACTGTGCTTCATATGTGACAGAGCTGCTGAGTGAATTTTTAAGTTATTGCAGCCGTTTTAATTAGCAGCTGTAGCTGGTTCCTGACGTGGCGTTAAGGAGCAAGGGTGACGTTACCGTTAACTGTCAGAGATGAACAGGTCATTTCTGTGATGTAGTTAGCAGGAGAATAACGTTAACGATAGTATCTGACGGTAATGTTAACCTCCACTATATTTACACTTGCGGGCAGCACAGCAGCGCGGTGGTTAGCGTCGTTGCCTCACAGCAAAAAGGTTCCGGGTTGTTTGTTTACATGTCAGCCCTATGATAGACTGACGACCTGTCCAGGATGTACCCCATCTCTCACCCAGCGTCAGCTGGGATTGGCTCCAGTCCCTATTCAGGAATAAGTGATATAAATAATGGATGTTTCCACTTGCTGTTTTTGTCTTTTTTATATATTAACCTTGTATTTATCCTGAACTTTGATTATTCAGTATTATTCTCCTGCAAGGTTTTTGCTTGGATAATTACTTAGTATAAAATTAAGCAGCACATGAGTAGTAATTCTTTTAGGGCAACAGTTCTAAATCGGTTCAGGGGTCATGTTCCTTGGGTCAAACCCAGAAGGTCTGACCTAGACTTTCTTTTGATTCGTCCCTCCAGGCACCTTCATTGCTTTGTGATGGACCCATCTGACCACATGGCTACTATCAACCACAACATGGAGGCTGTGGCACTGAATGATGATGCTGCTCCTGAAGGTTCCGCCAAAGAGCAGAATACTTCTGCTGTTGACTTGCTGAGGTTCTTCATTCACATCTACTTTAACACTTCTATTATTATTCAGTTTACAGTGGCTAAGTGCTGTTTTATGTGATGAGTCACATCCCAACACCTCACTTCACATACAGTTGCTTAATGAATCTTTATGATTGCTGAAATGTCTTTCTTTTCAGAATGAAACAGCAGATGTACAACCAGTGCTTTGAAATCAAAGTACAACTCCAGGCAGGTATATAACTGTGCATTATGTCCATCACATTGTATTTTCATTAAACTCGCAAACTAGCAATGTGCGTGAATTATTTGATTCGTTGAAAAGGTCAACAGTGGTCAAAGACTGGGAAAAATGATCAATAAATTTTTTGGAGGCATTTATTTTCTATGTCATAGAGAAGTGAAACTAATGTTTTTGACACTGTTTCTGCCCATGTACTACACACACACAGAGCAGGCAGCAGATATGTCGGCAGATTCAGCCAAAAAAGCAAAGTGTGCCGTTATTTTACTCAGTTGGACAACAAAGTTGACTGCTCATTGTGCAGGATGATGCTCTCTTTCCACGGTTCTACCAGCACGATGAAGAGTCATTTACAGCATTGCCACAAAAATGTTGAGCTTCAATAGAAAAAAGATGAGACAGAGTGACAACGAAACATGACTAGATTTGTTGCACCTAAATGTCATCTCAAGTGACAGCAAGCGACAGGAACAAATACCTGCTACTTAAAAATTTTAATGATACTTGTGGATTGATATATTTTCCTTAAATACACTCATGTTGCCTCGCTGGTTGGTGATGTCACGACTAATCGAATAATCGACTTAAACTGGCTTGATTAAAATAAAAAATAAAAAAATTCTAATGTCCATCCATAACACAAACAAAGCATTAATATCAAGTTTCCTGTAACAGGAAAAATAAAGGAATCACGCAGCACATCTGAACCCGAAAGACACTTGTAAGTATTTAAATAAGCCTAATGATGCAGATCTAGAATTTGAATCAAATGTGAGATTACAGTTGGTTTCAGAATTTACACTGTTAACGTATGTTGTTGTTTTTTTTCATCACGTTCCAGACCAGCTTGTGTCAACAATCTGGAAAGAGTCAGGACGGATTATTTTAACAGCACATTGATACTGCACAGGTAAAGTGATTTAGAGGTGTTATTCTTTCTTTATTTTTGGTGGTGAATGCTGGATGTTTCTAAAAGTAAATTATAATATTTAATCTGGAAGAAATGAACCCTGGTTAACGTTGTTCATTTATTTCACTGGTGTCTTTCAGAATGCAGATGTGGCATGCTATTCGAGAAAAGCTGAAACAGAATGATT
Organism: Monopterus albus; assembly: GCF_001952655.1. Classification (NCBI taxonomy): domain Eukaryota; kingdom Metazoa; phylum Chordata; class Actinopteri; order Synbranchiformes; family Synbranchidae; genus Monopterus; species Monopterus albus. Next base: position 3,011,372 of record NW_018127903.1, on the reverse strand, counting down.
CACAGGCTGAGTGCGCCAACTCGCAACATAATGAAAAAAAGTCAGTTATTTTGTTAAAATATTTTTGTAATGATAGTTTTTGTCTTCTTTTTAGCGCACTGATAGATGTGGGCGATCGCTGCATGGCTTCATGTTCCCGTATAAATCAACTTCAGAATGTATGTAACACTTAATGACTGCTTCATTGTCTATTCACTATTATTGTTAAGTTTGAAGTGTTTTTGTGTATAAAACCGTTTCGGGCTGTGATTTGATAGATAAAATGTCTTTGGACTTTGTATATCAGGCTTTTATGTTGCTGTCTGTTAACGCCAGATTTGCTGCTGACATTGTTGGGCCACTGTAGTCACTTCTCCCAGTAGTTAAAGCTGTTTCTGCAGGCCAGAGAATTATGTTCAGTGCTCAGGTATATCGAGGTGGTGTCTTATTGTTGGAGCTACATTTCTGAAGAAATATTTTGGTAAATTATTTTTAGTAGGTCATGAAAGCCTTACAATGAGCTGGTTTCCCTTAGAAACTCACTGACATTGCTCACGTCTTTGAACTTGCCTGGTGTGTGACAGTATCACTTTCTTTTTGATTACATGTTGATTAATACAGATTTAATTGCAGTTGATTAAATTTGAAAGAAGGATTTTGATTCGTCCAGTTGGCTGCTGATGTTTCCTTGCAACGTTCATTCTAACAAATTGAGGTAACGAGTTTCATACCAAAATCTCTTTTTCAACAGGAGTCAAGAGCTCTTCAAGATGAAATTAGAGAAATACAGAAGAAGAGACTTGGTACGTTCTGAGGTTTATAAGCATAAAAAAAAATGAAACGAGTTTTGTTACTGCTCCATGTGCTAAAGAAATCACTAACAATGACTTCTCTGTATTGTCAATTATTAATTTGTTTTTGTTAAACTAATCACATAATTGTTTTGACTCTAAATTTGCCATGAACATTTTGTGTTTGTAGAGATGAAACGTCTCACACATGAGAAACTTAAAGAGGTGGAGGAGTTGATGTCCAAGAAAGAGCATCCAGATATAGAGAAGTACAAAGCAGCTTTGGCCAAAGGCCAGGAAAACCTGGAGAAATATAAAAAGTTGACTGTCATCACACAGAACGTCCTGAGGGTAAATTGTACAGGAACTGTATAAATGAAAATACTCAATCTGTCAGAACAAAGTTTGAGAATGATGAATGCATGCAACAAACTGATGTATGTGTTTCTTTTCAGGGCATTCTGTTGGCATGTCAAATAAACTGGCTGGATGATCCCAAACTTCGAGACATTGCCATGACACTGGATGAGTTTCCTATTCCTGACTAGAGAACAAATTAATTACCTGTTTTTTATGTTTCTGTACTGATTTAATCAATATAATGCAAATAATAAAACTTTTAAACCAGAACCATGATTTATTTGTATTAGCAATGTTAATAGCGTCCAGTTGCCAGTAGATGGCGACACAGGAAGCAAGGAACCATTTTAAACCGCCATACCAGAGAAGAGGACCACGTGTTTTCCGACCATAGATGTGTGCTTTTGAACAAATGTTAAAAACCGAGTTTCTGGATTTTCAGTCGGAATACAAACAGGTAAAATGCCGAAGGTTAAAGCGGAGAAGAAAAGCAGGCAGCACCAAGAAGTCAAGAACCAGGGTATGTTCTCCAAGACGCTAACGCAGAACTTAATTCAGATAATTAATGTTTAACACCGTTAGCGCTATCGGCAAAAGCAAATGCATATACGGCGTTGTTTAATATACTTGTCAGGTGTCTTGTGGTTATTTCGGCCCACAAAGTGTCCATCAAATTACCAGTTAATGTCACAACTATTGCCATTCACGTCCCAAGTTGATGAAACATGACCATGGCTGAGTTTTGTTCTCTGCATTAAGTGTCTAACAGTATATTAGTTATACAAAGCTACCAAATCATGTTTAATGCAGACGCCGTTGGCATACTGGCTTTAGCCTATTTAAGAGCCCTTGACCTATTAAAAAAAAATGTAAATTGCAAGCGTAGGATGTATAATCGTCTTACTTCTTAGCACTACACAAGTCTACAAGATCCTGTTTGCTTTCTGTTGCAGGGATCATGTTCAACACTGGCATCGGCCAGCACATCCTAAAGAATCCTTTGGTTGTCAATAGTATCATTGAAAAGGTAGGCTGTACTATGGTACGGAGAGGATCATGTAGAGTTGTGTTCTGACACACACAAGCATCATATAAACAAGAGGACTCAGACAGGCATGTAACACCCACAGCCAAGGCACATTTGCTCACCAAATGGGTCCTTCATGAAAAATGAGATCCAGAACAACACAGTGTGTCCTCAAATCTTCAGTCTGGATCGGATCCGGATCATCTTTTTGGGTATGATAGGCAGTTATACTTTGCATCTTCCCCAAACCTTTCAGGGCTTTATCTTCATTATAGGCCAAGTTATGGCAGAAAATATGCATTAAATGGGGTTTTCACTTAGTCTTAAAATAAAAAGTTGTATAAGGGTGACAAAGTATTAAAACGCAATACACAAAAATAGGATAATAGTATTTCCCACAGCAAACTTCAAACATTGCACTTAGTGATTCACATGGTGGAGTTGGATATGTCATTACGCTTGGTGAGGTAGTGAGGGGCTATAACATCTTAAAACACAGTTTAAATTCAGGACTGTTTCCATTGCTTGGTAGAGAATGTCCTGCTATTACTCAGGTCCCACAAGAGAACCCTGTTGATGAGATGCTCTAACAAAAATACCTTGTGGAACATTTTTATATTATTATTGTGCATGCCTAGTAAGGGGTTATTGTGCATGTCTAGTAAGGGGTTAGTGCACATATATTCTCACATTTCTCATATTTTCGTATTTGCCATCAGTCTTACTGCAGCAGGGAAAAAGCTGTTGTAAAGTCTCATTCTGTGTGTGATGATACTGTCCGCCCTGCTGTGCCTGAGGCTGTAGGTGCAGTTTTTGTATCTGAGTAGGGTATGAGCTGGGTGGTG
>NW_018127903.1:2993947-3008272 GCF_001952655.1 Monopterus albus | reverse complement strand
CTGCTGGGCTTTCTTCACTGTGGCAGCTGTGTTCAGTAACCATCTCAGGTCAGATGTCACCTGCAGGCCCAGGAACTTGTGACTGTCAGCCCTTTCCACCTCAGTCCCTCAGATGAGATCCAGATGAAATTTAGTCTGGTGATAGACATTGCCACCCTACAGATGTGTGTCAAATTTCAAATGGTTTTGATAACTTTTGATGGAGATGTGAATTTAAGTTTTGCCTATAGGTTGCTAAGCAGAGGCTGTGTTTTTCAGGCTGCTCTGAGGCCGACGGATGTGGTTCTGGAGGTGGGACCTGGTACTGGTAACATGACAGTGAAGCTGCTGGAAAAAGCCAAGAAGGTGAGTGTGAAAACGTTTTCATTCTTGCTTTTTTGCGAACATCTAAAGTACAAACGGCATGCACACAAAAACAGTGTAATAAGGTGGAGACACCAAGGTTGGCTCATATTTTGTAAACAGATAATGCATTTAAAAAAAGTGTTAACCTTAGTCTAATTACATAAACCTGTAGTTTGAATGTATCTTATTTTTGTAGATGGACTGTACAGAATAAGTTTATTTCCTCCCTAGTGTTACACTTAACAGTATAAATCACCATGCAGAGCACAACCATACTAATTTCCTTGCTTTTGAGAAAATTACCACTCACCTGTAGCTCCTTATCTGTAAACGCAGTCCAATGGGGCATAATCCATGTAAAGATAAATGAATTGTTAGTCGTTTTGTGTCCAAAACGGTTTTATAATAACTGATCGTGACTGTTCAGTGTTAACAGAAATTGGTGCTGTTGTAGGTGGTGGCCTGTGAGTTGGACTGCAGATTGGTGGCTGAACTTCAGAAAAGAGTACAGTGCACGTGAGTGGAGATAACAGCACTGTGTGCATCATATATGTGTATAGCATTTACAATTAAATAAAAACAATGTTTTGTACTAAAGGGAGATTGCATTTGCCAACAGACCCATGCAGACCAAACTTCAAATATTAGTTGGAGATGTATTAAAAACTGATTTGCCCTTCTTTGACGTCTGTGTGGCTAATTTACCTTACCAGGTAAGGACGTTTCACACAGTTAATTCAGTGTCTTTCAGTATATTTATCTAAATTGTGACATTTCTTAATTGCAGATTTCATCTCCGTTTGTCTTCAAGCTCCTGTTGCATCGACCTTTCTTCAGGTCAGACACAGCCAGTTCCACTGAGAGTTTTTAACTGTGTTCTCCCCACGTCATGTCACCTTATTTGGTTTACTGTCGTTTAGGTGTGCCGTGTTGATGTTCCAGAGAGAGTTTGCCATGCGACTGGTTGCCAAACCTGGTGACAAGCTGTACTGCAGACTGTCCATTAATACTCAGCTATTGGCTCGTGTAGATCACCTCATGAAGGTTGATGTTCATAGCTCTCTAGAATAAGCAACATCACGGCAATGGGTCTCATTCACCAACTGTTCTTAAGAAATTTGTTTGTAAAACCCACTTACAAACTTTAGACTTTAGTTGTAGCGTTCTTGGCTCTCTATTCTGTTTGTTGTTTCTGTGTGAGATGTGTGCACACGGCCCTGCAGTCTCTCATGCCCTTTTATGAGCATTGGTGGAGCATTAAACTATGCTAATGAGGAGCGACTGGCACGCACTTTCAACTTACAAACACATTAGTATAAGAACACAGGTGCAAACAATTGTAGCAATTTCAGAACGCATTAATGAACCAGACTTTTCTGAGGACCTTTCCTAAGAACAACCAATGAAGAAATTTAAAACACTTAAGATGTTGGTGAATGAGACCCAATGTCCTTGGATGGATCATTTTTCATTAAGGTTTTTTTCCTGTGTTATAAGAACTGTGGCTCAGTGTTGATGTTTTACCTTTTATTAAGGTGGGGAAGAATAATTTCCGTCCTCCTCCAAAAGTGGAGTCAAGTGTTGTCAGGATAGAACCAAAAAATCCTCCACCTCCAGTTAACTTCCAGGTGAGGTTCAAATCTTAAAGGCTGTGAGAATGTATTTGTCAAAACAAGAGATAAAATTGCAGATAATTAACACTGTTCTACCTTCTGAAAAGGAGTGGGATGGCCTGGTCAGAATAGCCTTCGTAAGGAAAAACAAAACCCTGAATGCAGCTTTCAAGTGAGTACCCCAGATGCTGCCGCCATTAGCTAAGACTGCTGTATGAAAATCAGATGACCACATTGATTTCTAATTTGCAGATCTGCCGCAGTGGAACAGCTGCTGGAAAAGAACTACAAAATTCACTGCTCTGTACACAATGTGGTGAGTGAATAGCCCAGGGTACAGCTTTGTGAGCCATGTGCTCATACTAAACACTGCCAGTTGCAATACTTGTTTTGGAGAGTGTCCTTCTGTCAGAGCTCAGGCCTGTACCACAAAGTGAGATTAGTGGCTTATCCAGCTAGCTCTGGGCTCAGCTCAGGTTTTCCGGTACCACAAAGCTGACTCACTTTTAATCAGGCTAGATCACCTTATCAGGTTATAGTGCATGGCTAAACTGCACCAGGGCAGGTTAACCTCAGAGGATCGGATCAAAACCTGTCAACACCCTGAGCACCAACCAGTCAGATCACTGGAACAACTGACTGTTCCTACTGGATCGTGACGGGGTTATAGTCTACATTAATGTGCTAAGTATTAAATAGGCATTTCTGTAGAGCAGACAGAGGGAGTCTGCAGCCTTCATAATGATCAACACCGTATTTAAAATGCAAAAGATTTGTTTAATTTCTGTCGGTGTTTTTACAGACTCACTGCAGCTTAGAATAACATGAGGGGAGACTGTGATAATAGTCTTATTAAAACAATAATCCAGACTCTGTTAAATAGTTTCTGCGATTATAAATGAACATCTGAGCTGAGGTGCAACTCCTCCCAGTGTCTCCTTCGCTCTGGCAGCAGAAACTGTTGGATTGTTTGACAAGTTTCTTCGTCATCAGACAAAGGAAAAAAAAAACATATTGAATAAGACCCTTAAAAATTAAACACGGCCAATGATACACTCAGTGAAGCTATGTAACCGAAAGATAGCCAGAATAAGTTGAACTCTCTATATGGTAAAGGCCAGTGGTCTTAGGTTAACTTGTTGGCCAGTCTGAATTTAATGGTTTGTGCTCCATCATGGCAGGAGGTCCCAGCAGACTTCAGCATCAGCAAGAAGATTGAGAGTGTTTTGCAGGAGGCTGATTTCAGTGAGAAGAGAGCCAGGTCCATGGACATTGATGACTTCATGGTGTAAGTTGAACAATTACTCCATCTCTCTTTTATTGTTTTAATCCTTGCCAAAGAACTCACAAAATAAATGACTGCTTTGACCTGTTTATTCATTGGTATTTTCTTCCTCCTCAGGCTGCTTCATGCATTCAACTCTGCAGGGATCCACTTCTCTTAAATCATCATGCAGAGGGGACTGAAGAGAACAGCTTTATGATGAGAGGGGAGAGGGTATTGGTCAGATGAGTGGAAATAAATTCTGTTTCTTCTTGCGGAAGTTTGGTTGAAGGAACTGAATTTCAAATGCTGAAGTGCTTGAATGAACTGGGCCAAGAACATTGGAGGATGGATATGAAGAGCTCATATTGAGTTTGCTATTTTACTGTTATGATTACAGATTGTCACTGGGCACATGGATAGTTATTGGCAGATGGAAGCTGTCTTTGTTGTTCAAGGGACTGTCAGTGTGTCCAAGAATTTATCATTAGTTGAAAATATGGAATGGGTGATTAAAAATTCTCATGGAAAAGATCAACATTAAAAGAGTATATACAGGTGTGCAATATCTTAAAATAAATGTAGGTTCAAGTTTTTGTTTTTTTGTGCAACCACTATCAGACTGTGAATGGTGCCACAAACTCTTAGGGTCTACCATCTACTAGGAGGTTAGATCAGGGAGGATTAGTGGCTGTGGGTCTTTGACACAAAGTGAGGGTGACTTAGATCACTTTGGTGATCTGACTTGGCTATGTTTAACGTTTTTGAAAGTTACGGTGTAGCAAGCAACAATACACCTGGCAGCCTTTATGACCTAATCATGAGTCTACGCCTCCCTCTGGTGGTTACAGATGTAGAATGGAGAATTTTGTTTTGAAAGAGTGCCGGAAATGTTTGCGGTACGCTAATGATTCTAGTTTGACAATAGATGACTGACTGCTACCCCCAGTGGTCACAATATGTACCTACAACACTGCAGGACATACGGATACTGGCTCCCATCACTAAATGGAGGCTTTAACTGCAAAACAACTCCCACATCCCACGTATAATGCTGCAAAGCACTGTATATGCTTTATATATGTATTTTTAAACTGATGGAGGGATATAGATATTGTAAGTCAAGTGAATGTGCAATTTGTTTTACCATAAGTGTGTATACATTTATGCACACTGCAAAAAAGGTTGTAGCAAGTAGAAGTCTTGTTCTGTTGAATGAGATGAGTGGTGTTAAAATCAGCACCAATGCAGACAGCTGTCAAAGGGTTTTATAACACTCAGAGGTGGTAAAGTGGTTTTTGAAGAAAGTTACTCAGTCCAGTAATCTGGATAATTGTACCATATTCCAATGAAACACATTAATCTTTATTACTTCATCCAGCATTACATCTGGTGCAAACACTGAACAAGATAACCAATGGTAGGTCAGTGGTATTCACTATACATTTATTAATAGCAGATTTTTCTAGTTTCATTTTTATATCAAAGTGTTAAATGGGGGCAGAGAACACATCTTGCATTAGTTATTTTTTTAAATCACTTGCAACATGGAGTAACCCAGCACAAACTGAAGTATACTACATGTTAAAACTTCTCAGGGATGCAAAGAAAGTAACACAAAGGAAGAAGCACAACTGAAATGTTCTTCCAAACCAGTAAAGTCTTTAAGAAGGAATGAGATGACCTGATGAGAAATGGCTTCACAGCACCAACTGAGAACCTAAAAGCATGACAACTGAGGACCGTGGCTAATGTACTCTATCAGAGTGCACATGCAGACGTGTCAGCCAGAGTGGAAATTCAATACTGGTTTTGTGTGGTAAACTTTAACCGTGTTCAGTGAAGATGTCTTTATAAACTAGGTCTCAACAATCTTCAGTTCAAACAAGTACTGTATAAAAGAAAATAATTTAAGACGAATGGGGAAACTAAACATTTTCTGGGGAAAAAAAAAAAAAAAAAAAAAAATGGAAGGAAATAAAACTATTCTCCTTCCTAAGTTTTCTAACAACACCGTAGTGAGTGAACAGTCAGTTTTGTTAGGAGAGGGATCATAACAAATACAATTCCTCGAGCCTGTTGGTACAGCAGACAGTCCTTTTGTGTTTTCACAGGTCCTAGTGACAACCCGAGTTGCGCCCAACATCTAGTGGTTATGTACCTCTAGGTGCCACCTAAACTACTTCAGCCTCTGGTTTCTAAAGAGCACGTGGCCTGTTGGGATTGATCTGCTTACTGGCTTGTTCCTCCTCCTGGAGCGTAGAGCGGAATGACTTCACTTTATCTGTTAAAAAGACAGAAAAAAAAGTCTTTAGTGTTTGTTGAAGCAGGATGTGTTGTCAGGAACTGGCCAAGGTGTGTGTGTCGTCTTTATACCTCGGAGCTCAGTGAGGATTTCTATCTTTTGATCTAGGATCTGCTCCAGTTGAGTCGCATATGACTCCACATCATAATCCACCTCCTCTGTCATCTCCAGCAGCACTTTTTCATCTTCCAGCCACCGGATAGACTCCTGCTCTCAGAAGACACACACATGTAGTTTAACAAAGCGTACCAGCAACACTGAAGAATGACCATTGCAACCTATTGCATTTAACCAGCCATGCTTTCTTCGGAGTTCTGACCTGGAAAACAGCTCGGTGGTCCTCAAGGACCTGCTCCTCCATCTCCACTAACTGAGACACTGCCTCGTGGAAGGTGAAAAGCTGGGGAGACACTTCCTCCTCCTGGGAAACATATTTACAGATGCAGAGGTAACATGGTTCAATAGCAACAAAAACTGAAATCCAGAGTCCACTGGACATTATTGCTTACATGTGAACAATGTTAATTCAAAGCTCAAAATACATTGCTTTCTCACAAACAACAAGGAAACCTGTCTATGTCAAGGATGAGGTCAAATGTTGCTGCTCCCCTATTGTAAGCTTTAGGAATGGCTGCTGTGTGCCATGTTCTTACACCCCTTTAACAGCAGTATTATAATCCGTCTCCACAACCCTCCCTGAGTGTGTAACTGCAGCAGTTTTAGGAAATAAATGTGTTATGCTTTTATGGTATTTTCACAATTTTTGTTTCAAATGTCTATAGCAACATTACTGATAATTGCATTAACCAAAAACAAAATTCTTCTTGGTTATTTAAAATCTCAGTTTTCCACAAAATAATTTTTTCTCCCACGCTCTGATGTGTCACTGTATATATATCCCTTGGTATAAGAAGTTCTCCATACTTCCCACTCCAATAACAAACTGTTGTGAAGAAACCGCTGCGTACTTACATTCTGCTCACAGAGCAGTTTAAGGTCATCTCTCTGTGGTGACATACTCAGCCACTCCTCGTCCAAAAGATTCAGCTGGTTGACAGCATGGATGTTGGCTCGTCCCCCCTCCATTACTTGGTTGGGGTCCACTGTCAGTTCCTTCACCCTACAAGAAAACACGTTGAACTGGTCAGGACTAACTCGTTCAGAGCGAGCCTGCACTGTGAAAAAGGCTGCTCTTTGATTTGGGGTATGACGTTAACTGTGGGGCGAAAAGTGTTCACAAAGAGCACAGGATGGAAGCATCATGACAGTGGTGACACCATGCATGGGAAAAGATGACTGTGTTGGTTCAGTAAGTGAACACTAATGGAATTCTTCTATTATTTATTCTCATAATGGGCAGGCTGGAAAGTAGTTTGTCTGGTTCACTCAATATATAATGCAATGCAACATTTATAATTTTAAGTACTCGGAGCTAGTGTTTTAATGAGTCCTCACAGAGCTGATGAGACACCGGCCTGCAGGTAAAGCAGTAATTAATAAGGACTGAGAGGGATTACCTGCTGAGAGTTAGCCCAAACAAAAAGCTCATCCTGGATGATGTTACCAAGCAGTGTTATGGAGATTTTAGTGTTGTCACTGGTACCAAACAGCAGCTGACACCTTATCAAGTTCTGAACTGCTGTGCATTCATTCAGGCTAATTATACCCAGCTTTCACAGATGTCCTGCTCACCACAGATAGTGTTACACTGAACAAATAAAAGACATGCCCACATGGGTGTATTGTTTTTCAGGAGCCAGCAAAAAGGAAATGGTCAAGCCCACAGCTTAGCCAAACATTTAAGTGGAACCAAAAGTCAAAGCAAGGGAGCAGGATATAAAGTGTATCATCATGCAGAGGAAGGAGAAGATGACAGTGAAGTCTTCCATAGAGAACGGCTGATGGAGGGAGTGAAAGCTGCTAAAATGACCTCATGGATGTGCATCAAAATGTAATAAATACCTAAACACAGCGCATGCAATGTGTGTATGTGTGTGCAGTGCTGTGCTTTGGGGAATGCTCGACCTGCTGGGAGAGGTAGCAGCAAAGTCATCGTACTCAAAGGTATTGGTGGGCGAGTGGTCAGGGCGGCTCCCCTGACCGCCCTGGGAGAAGGGGATGTCTGACGGACTAATCCCAAACTCCTTCACTCTACACAGCGGCATCAGCCCCACCAGTGCACAGAGGAGCAGAGGGAAACAAAGCAGGAAGAAGAGAAGTGAGAGGGGACACGACAGAGTTACTGAGAGTAGGCAGAGATTTACAGTAATAATGCTGGTACAGCTCATTTCAATTTATACAAAAGTCACTGTTATGGTAGAATTAAAGGAGTTACAATTTCACTACAATGCATCATTTTCATTGGTTCCTGTGGCAACAAGCACTGTTAAAATCACTGTAGTTGGTCAACATATTCCCACCTGTTGGCGTAGCGTAGTGTGTTCAGTGTATTCTCACAGGATGTCATACCAGGAGAGATTGTTGCAATCTGTTTGGAGCAAGAGAAAACCATTCAGATTAATATCTTTGGAACAGATACAGTATGACAGTATGGATGCAGATTATTTATGAAGACTGACCATGCATGTGCGTGAATTTTCCCCAATAAAGGAGTCTCTCAGGACTTGGGTGAGCTTACTGGCTCGGAATGGAGTGTGAGGCTTGTTACGGCCAAGAGCCCTGATGCACTCCTGAAACAAGAAGAGAGCGAGGCCCTTGATGTGATAAATAATAATAAAAAAAATATAGCAAAATGGAATCACCAGGTCTCGTCTTTTCACAAAACAGAGCCACAGACCTTCAGGGCCAGCAGGCTTTTGTTGATTTCTGCTCCCTCCAGACGAGTCTGGCGGTCGGCACTCGATGTATCAGCTCCCCTTTCATTCCCCGCGAGGTCGATGAGGGAGAACTTCCCGTGCATCTTTCCCTTCCTCCGAAGAATGATCTGGAAGACAGCGTGGCTGCGAGATGAGTGAGCATTGGCTGACGTCTGCCCTGATGTTCTGGGAGTGAGAAAAAGGAGACAAAGATGAACAAAGCAAAGCAGCACAAAAGGGTCAAAAGTTGCATGAATTTTCATTGCACAAGGAATATGACCGATGTCATATTACAAGGCATCTGCATGATCAGTTAGTAACTCAACTCAAGTGTTTCAATGAGTTATGACACAATCATAATAATATATGTATTAAACAAATACAAAAACAGCAAGTGGACAAAAGTTGTGTTATCATACCTGCAGCTGTTGCCCACTTCTATGAGTTTCAGGACATCCTCTGTGCACTTGACCTCCTTCTCCTGAAGTCCCACAACCTGCACTTGCTGTTTCCCGTCCTCCAGCACTCTCAGCTTAGCTTTACGATTCAGCAGGTCAAACACCTAACAATACATATGCACAGTAACAGTCACAGGTAATGCTGTATTTAGGAAAAAACAAACAAATATTTGTGTCACTTGCCTTTCCACTGTAGATTTCAAAGAAGGTCGAGTACACTTGTAGATCTAACTTCTTGTAGTTGGGTTTCTTCAACATGAGAAATACATCCCGAGCTGCAAGCAAAGAGATGAGAGATCTAAACATTTCACCCGAGTAAACTTAGAATGTAATAACCGAACCACTTTTATTTGATCACAAATAATTAGCACAGAAAACAGTTCATTGACTTACCAGATAACACATAAATTCCTTTTGAGCAGTCTTGGTTCTTTCCAGAAAAATCTCCACCCATGGTCTAAAATACAGTACAATATAGGTGAAGTGATTTTTTCAAATTAAATAGAGCAGGACTCGCAATAAAAAATGGTTTGGGATTTTTTTAAGGGGTCGCTGCATATAACTCACATGTGTTTTTCCACTCCCTGTTTGCCCATATGCGAAGCAGGTGGCCATGCCCCTCTCAAAAATGGTCTCCACTAGAGGTCTGGCAGTGAACCTGAAGGATAAGACAGAATACACTTTCATCCTCTACTCTGTCTACCTGTTAGGTGAGCAAAGGTGAAAACTTTGGTTTTGTAAAATAACACACTATCCTCATCCTACTGATTAGTCAGGTATAACCTCTGTGAGCTATCAGAGCATGCACATGCAACAGCTTGTTTGACTGACTTGTTACAAACCTGTAAACCATCTCATTGGTGGTGCTGTCATCAAATGCGTAGTCAAAGCGGAAGGTCTGGTTTTCCAGGTAGCGGGTGAGGTCCACTTTTTGTTTAGGTTCATGAACCATCACCACATCTTTACTGGGGATGGTGATGACATCCAAATCTTTCATAGCCAACTCTGGAATACAACAAAGGCAAGATGTTCAATCACACGACAACATTTGCAGAGAGTATGACATGATGATTAGTCACAGAAAAACCTACCTTTCTTGTTGAGTGGACGTTTCCTCACACAAACACATATTCTGTGCTCTTCAATCTGGGCAGTGCAACACAGACAGACTTTTTATTAGTTGTTGGGGATAGTCATTTTCTAAGGAGAAAAGAAGAGGCAATAGTCTCTACTCACCAGATCTGCTGTGGTCAGGGGCCAGTAGTCTAGACTGGCTCGGAATTCTCGGATCATCTGCATGATCTCATAGTTAGGGATGGTGGTGTCCACCTCCTGAAGGATGAGGAGAGAACCAGGAAAACTATTCTCATGTCTTTCAAATTATCTTAATGTCAAACTTTAATACACAGACATAATTAAAAAGGAGACAGGGGAATAATATTGATGTACCTGAGCTCTCTTCTCCCTGAGCTCCTGTTGCTGCAGTCGACGCCTCTCTCTCTTCTCCTGCAGTTTCTCCACCTCCTTCACACAGTTCGACTTCCTCCTTGCTGCCATAAAGACAAGAGAAACAATAACTACTACCTTTCACAAGACAAGCCAAAACAGTGTGCTCCTCTCTCATCCAATCTGTTTCTGCTAATTCCTCAGTCTTGTCACTCAGCTTCAGCCAAATTAAGTGAATTTTTCCATTCTCTTGGTCTTCCTTCAAACAGAAGGCAGACCTTGGGCTATTTCCAACAAAGCAGAACAGTGATAGTGCTCAAGCACAGACCAGGATTCAGTGGCTGGTACACACTGCCTCCAGTTTGGCACAAGCTGCTTCCACTACATATTCAACAAAAGGTCTTTACACTGTGGTCAAAACCTGCTCTCATTTATTCCTTCTATCTAGAAACACGACTGCATCAGGGAACTGCTAAAACACATCACTTACAATGCAAGATATGTGGCTTTTATTACTGGAATTACCCCACTTAAAATTTGATTTGTTTTCAAATCAGATGTGATTAGGAAGTGGTTTCAATCAACCAGCAATCAAATATGAAGTTATTCCAAATCTTCCACACAGCACATCCATAGATTAGTGTTGTTTCAGGTCAATCACAAACTATTAGTAAACATAAGAACACATAAAAAAACACCAATAACCAAATGTGAGTAAAAACCACCTCTGATTCTTTGCAGGGTTGGTAAAAACCAGTTATCTGATTAGCCCTGGCTCACTGCTTTAGCCCCAGCTTCCTACTGTCCTGGCCTCCTGCTGGCCTCTTGTCCCTGAGAGCCCAGACTATGAGAGCAGAGCGATTAATAATCTGCTCTAATCTAGGAGGAGAAGATGAGCTGGGTCAGCAATGGGAGAAGGCAGTCTAAACACAAAGTAGCACTGTCACTGCTTGTGGGTTAGTCAGTGCGGGAGCTGAGGGGGGAGAAGGGTAAAACAAGGCATTTTCCCTCCCTCTCCTCTTAGCTCATGAAATTACAGTGAGCACTGGAAAGCAATGGTGGTTTACAAAAAAAGGTTACTGTTGCTGTTTGAACCTTGAAGAGTATCACACAGTGCCACCAGCTTTTCCATGTGTGCCTGTGTGTGACTCGGCAGAAATCAGACAGGGAAAAAGACAGCTTCATCAAACAGCAGCACAGATGTTTTATTATACTCAGAAAGCCTTTCTGCTGGATGGATTGTGTCTGTGCTACTTCACCACCACACCACAGCTGTGAACAGTATCTGGCAGACATTTTGGGTGTACATTCTCATAAGACTAGATAGAGTCACAAATTCTATTGGGAGGCCTATTAGAATCATCACGAAGCACTGAGGACAGGGGGAGCATGCAGGTGATACATACAAAGCTGTCCAGAGTCCTTTCTGGATATCAGATGCTGTGAGGATTCTGTGATAAACATGTGGTCAACGAAAACATAAGATACATAAAAGTTATGTCCTAAATCTATTTATCAAAAGCACCCTAAATGTCAAAACATGATGGCATTTTTCCACAGTGCCACTGACAATATATTTTTAAAAACACTCGTATCTGGATTCTGCATGTAAACCCCTAGCAAGTTGACATGCAAAGGGTTACACCTGGGTTCCCTGAATATAACTCTTAGGTTAATTATAAAAACACAGTGTTTTGATGATGTTACCATTCTGAAGCTGCTGTTGTGTTTGAGCTTGAGTGGGTGGTGCAGGCTGTAGGGATGGAGGCGGTGGTGCTGGCTCTGGTTGCTGGGGCTGTGGGGGTCTGGCACGAGTTGGTATCACTGAAAACAAAACCATATAGATTGAAAAACACTGGTTTTTATTTGTTAACTACAAACACAGCACCGCTGAGTTTGGTCTCAAACCCAAACCAGCTTTTTAAGCTTAAAAATGTAACTGAAGTACCACCTTCAGGAAGAAAGCATATATTGCAGGACTGATGTATAAGACTTATCAATTAATTATAAATGATCACATCACAAGTTAAAAGTAAGTGTGAATAATGCAGAATAATCAGATAATATTCATCACTGATGTGTTTTTTATTTTTGATTTCTAAATTAATGCCGAAGATTTAAGAGCAATATGTTATGGGAGGATAATTTCAGAGTTCCCACAGAGCTGCATGAAACAAACCTCTGTTGTCCCTGGATGGAGTATCATTCTTAGTAGGTGCCATCGTCCGACGGTTCTGGAAGTAAAACCAAAGCAAAAGTAAGATTTTCACTTTTCTATATTCTGTAGCTGCTCAGGACCAGTAAGAAGAAACAGTGCTTTTCCTCCTTTCAGTTTACAACCTATTCAGCCTGCCTCAGTTATATAGAGATACAGAAATAGACACAGCCTGAGAATCAGTTTAATGCTGAGCACAGAGAGCTCTTCCAATGCACACATCTTAAAGTATCTTTAAAAAAAGAACACATACATTTAAGAACACAATCAAAAAGCACTTCAACTGTAAAATCTTTTTAGACCATAAATAAAGTATGTTATTACAGTACCAGAACCTGATTACTGGCTAACTAAACTGCACATTGTCTCATCATTTATATAATCAAAACTAAAAAGAAAATTGTACAATGTAACAGGTTACATCACAAATGCAAAATTTGCTAACATAATTCCAGTGTTTATGAGACAATATGGAGTAATCATAATCTACTGTAAACTACACACAATTCTATATTAAGGTTGGGTAAACTGCAGCACAACCTGAGCAGGTCTGAACATTTGTGGTGCACTCTGGCTATAACAGGAATGAAGAAGGTAAAATGGAAGTGGAAAATCAAATCAAGCAGAGTCCTGACTTATTTGTTACCATATAAGTCAAGACTCTGTTACTCACCTTTGCGATTTTGTTGACCTTCACACCTGCCGGTGTGGGTGGGGGTGGAGTCTCTGGACTAGGAGCAATCTCCTCATCTGGAGCCACATCTGGATTAAGTGCAAATATACTCTCCAAGTCAATCTGTCCAGAAAAAGAGGAGTATTAATACCAGTGTCAAACAACATGTATACTAATTAACCAGTTTTTGGCATTACACAGTGTTAACAATGTGTTCCTAACACTTCTTACTTGATATAAACAAAAAAATAAGCATTTAATATAAAAACACTTTCAATATTTCATGGAGCAACTGAGTAACCTGAAACTGAACATTTCAGAAGTGCATACAGTTCTGTGCTAAAAAGGGCAAATGTTTTGTAATAAAATGCTTTAAAATGGATCACAGCTTCAGTGGTATCCTGAGAAGGTTTGTGTTTGTATACAAACTAGAGTTGGATACAGTTGTAGAGATTTGTTTTCATTTTTCTTTTGTTGTTAAGAGTCAAAGAAGCTGAACTTGCACCCACCAGATTTATTATGGTAAAACATGTGAAAGTGGGGGCAACACTTTTTCTACAAGCTGCACGTCGCTTCTTTATCATAGTGCATCTTAGTTTTAATTGCATCTCTATAAGCAAACCAAGAGAGCAACAGAGTGTTGCACAGGTTTAAATGCGAGTCATCTGGACATTAATCAGACTTGAATCACAATATAATGGCTTGATAAAGAGAAAAGCAGTAATTCTGAATTAGAATTAAGAATGAAGTGAATGAACATGTTTTTAACTTACAATATCACTTTTTTTTTTATCTTGACAGAATGCATTTGTTTGTTCAGTGCATGCCATTTGTGTAAGCATTGTTGACTAGACTGAATCTTGGACTGAAATCATAGCTCAATAGATATTAATTTCACTGCCCAAATCACCGGAATAACTCAATCTTTTACAACTTCTCAATAGCCAATGCATTAGAGGCACTTTATATAACAGACAGACAATAGAATGAGGCTTCATCGCCAAGTAGTGGGATATACTGTGATACAAAGTACGGACGACATGACCAGAATTACAGTTTGTGTTAGCTAATGCACATCCATGTTAGGCTGATTGTGTAATCACGGCTCCCCAATGTCTTTGGATGCATTATTCATTGCTAAATAAAAGCACATGCTGCTACTACTGGTGCTTTGAATGGTAATTGATGGC
>NW_018127903.1:2991676-2993872 GCF_001952655.1 Monopterus albus | reverse complement strand
TCTTTCCCTTTTGTGTCTCCATTTTCTATCCACTCCACTGTGACGCTTTCGTTGTCCTCATTCAGTGAGGTCACCATCGCTTGGTGGATACGCCCTGTGGAGAAATCAAACAACAGAAACACAAACATCAGATCTCTTTTAGGCACTGGTAAGCTTTAAATAATAACTGTAGAGACTGACACAAGTCACCAGGTTTCTCTGACACACACACACACACACACACACACACACACACAGGTTCACATAAAAACAGATTTTGCTAATAAATTACCTCGTGCAGTATTAGAAGGGTGAATTACAAAAGGCCTAATTAGCATCTGTGCGCCTGAGCAGCTCTGTATATAGCTCTGTTGAAGCCAAACTGTGTTTAGCTCTAGATGCAGCAAGTGAAAATCCTCAAATGGGTTCAGTGTTTTTTGATGATATACTGAATGACACAACACCCTCATGTTGTGCTATTGTTTTGTTTTTTAGCTATCCTGTGCCGTTTATTCAAACTTGTACGTAAATGATGTAATTGACACAAACGAGGTTAAGATTCAATATTAAGTTATCAAAGATTCTGTGCAAACAGACTAAAGGTTCTGTTCAATATGCATGAAGAATTTAGTCACAGGTTAAGCAAATAGTGAATCAGGCCTGCTTTGAATGCAGTTTAGCATAAATGAGTTTGTGATGACGATTCCAGACACATTATCCAGCCTAAACCCCCCCCCTAAAAAAAAGATGACATCACAGTACACTGCAGTGATGGATGACACCCTAAAAACCAAATCCTGTCTGTGCTCATGTTAACAGTAACCAGTAGAGTGTTTTATTTAATTACCTTATTTTTATTTTACCCAAAATGTCGGGACACAACTGGGTCCTTCAGGTTTCAAATGAAAGCAAGACAATATACTGAGGCAAATCTATGGAGCTTTGATAATTACCTGTTACAGAGAATCACTGATAGAAGAGACAAGCACAGCTGCTGCTTGCCTGCATGCTTTCCTCTGCCTCTCTCTCTCTTTGCACCGTAATAATACCAGCTGTAAAGCGCCTGCTCAGACCTCCCATCTTTGTCTATGTGGATGTGGCTGTATGCTGTGAATTCCCAGCACAATTCAGGGAAACACCATATTCCCGTATCCATTATTCAGAGATGCACCGGGAGCTAGGAAGCAAAGATGCTTTTAGTGTTCTCAGCTGCTGAACATTTGACTAATATACCTTATAATGAACTAGAATTACCACTTCGTGGTTGTATGCCTCTGTCAACCAGTCAAATTCATGGGTGTGGGACAGAAGTGAGATCACTGACCTTGACCTTTGACCACCAACATCTAATCAGTTCATCTTTGAGTTCAAGTGGACACTTGTGCCATATTTGAAGAAATTCGCTGAAGGTGTTCCTGAAATATCCTGTTCACAAGAATAAGCCGGCCGGACAAACAAACCGATGACGTAACGCCTCCAGCCACGGCTATCACCACTGTGGAGGCATTCATTTTGAACCAGGGAGAACTGGGAGAAAAAACCTTTAGTGCACTCTGAAGATCAGGTAGACATATCCAATACAGTAAATAAGAGAATAAACTCTCTATACAATGATACGTCAACATTTAGTTAACTAAAGTGTAGGTGGATTGACCATCAGGGTATTATCCCTGGCATAGAAAGGCTTAGATGCAGTGTTGTTGCAGAGCACCTTAAGCCAAACGAACATAAAAGGCCTTTAGGTAACAAATCAGAATGAATATACAGTCAGGGAAAAATTATTTGAACCCCAGCTGATTCTGTAAGTTTGCCCACTAACAAAGAAATGATCAGTCTACAATTTCAATGGTAGGTTTATGTGAACAGTGAAAGACACAACAATAACAAAAAAATTCAGAAAAATGCATTACAAAAAAAGTTATAAAGTAATTTGCATTTTCATGAATGAAATAAGTATTTGATCCCTTTGCAAAACGTGCTTTAGTACTTGATGGCAAAACCTTTGTTGGCAATCACAGAGGTCAGACGTTTCTTGTAGTTGGCCACAAGGTTTGCACACATCTCAGGGGGGATTTTGACCCACTCCTCTTTGCAGATCCTCTCCAAGTCATTAATGTTTCGTGGCTGATGTTTGGCAACTCAAACCTTCAGCTCCCTCTACAGATTTTCTATGGGATTAAGGTCTGGAGACTGACTAGGCCACTCCATGACCTTAAT
>NW_018127903.1:2960340-2984691 GCF_001952655.1 Monopterus albus | reverse complement strand
TTTTTTTGAGTGCAATAAGAAAAGCCTAGTATTTTGAATTTTATTTTGATGTTATTCTAAGATTTTCTATTAAAATAAAGTCAGTAATGACATTTTTTGCGTTCTCTTTTTATCTGAAAAACTATCCAAAAGTATCGAAAGTATCGAAATACATTTTGGTACCGGTACCGGTACCAAAATGTTGGTATCGTGACAACACTAACTCTATGCACTAAAAAAAAGAACAGACTTTTCACTATAGTATTCAGTATGTACAATAAGTGTTGCTAGCTTTCATCCACAAATATTCTAAGAATAATGGTTTAAAAAGAAAGAGAGAGAGAAAAACTAAAATAACTCAAAATTTCCTTTGAATAACTTCAAACTATCTAGAGCTATAACCGTCTTAACCTAGAACGTACCTAAGACACCTGAAAACCTAGGGAAAAGCCTGACAGTCGATCAAACACAGCATTTCTGGTGTAACATATAACAATGATTAGACAGTGTTGCCATATGATACATCTAGTATAAAACACTGACACTGCTCTGCATGTACAGTAAATGCAACAATAATATGAGAATTATATCCAGAAATCTTACTGTGATATATACCACTGCCACAAAAACAAGAGCCCTACACTTTTACATAATTTTCACATTTAAGCCATCCAGTCACCCTTTGTGCCAGCACCAGTTATTTTTTCAAGTTTTCCCATAGGCCTAATTTGACAGCTCTCTGCCCCTGCATGCAACTCTCTGTAGCGAACTTTTTAACTACTCTGCATGATCTGCACTGTGAAAAGACAGCCAGAAATAAATACGAGCGCAAATAACCCAATGTTGAACTGCGACACCATACATTAAAGAAAAACCTTGCCAACAGAAAAGGCAGTTGCAACAGGTACATGGTACTTGGTGTCACACCTCTGCTGAGAGCATGCCATGCTACAGTGCTAACTGCACTCAGAGGATTTAGGGAGACAACAGAGGGTCAGGCAGACCAGCAATGGATGTGTAAGAAGAACACCTAAGCTGTTGAAGCCAGAGACTTAGAGACATGGGGACACAAAAGCTGGCCTCACAGAAAGCACGGAGTATTGTTTTATTATTGACTGAACCATTACCATGTTTCCTACTAACCATTATGTATATTAAATATATTGAGCGATGAATATTACCAGAGTCCAAGCTCAAATTTTAGATATATGTGTGTATGCATGTATAATATATGTATATATACACACATTTGTGTTCCCAAGACAAATGTTTGGTCTTTGTAATGATAACTGGCTTAAATTATTATCCACTTATCAAATTTGTTTACATTTATGTAATCAGTAATCACCTTTATTTGGCCAAGTATGTTACACACAAGGAATTTGTTTCAGGTACAGAACCGAGGCAGCCATCTGCGGCGCCAACTCAACCGATGGCTCTAACCATCGGGGGCAACTTGGGGGGTTCAGTGTCTTGCCCAAGGACACTTTGACACCTGCAGGCACCAAGATTCAAACCTCCAGCCCTCCAGTTGGCAGTCGACTGCTGTACCTATTGAACCACAGTCACCCCCCAACTGTCAACTGATTAATCAGTTTCATCATTAATAATATATCCTTTCAGCATAAGTAAAGAGCCTTCAGGCTGATTCAAGTGCACAGCATATGTCATGCAGCAGACACTGTATACCTACTGTACAAGATCCAGACACAATGTGTGTAGCTACAGTATACACTCTGAACTTCCTGAGAGAACATTTAATTCCCCTCCAAACATCAGTAAAGTACACAAGCAGCTTTCCTCCTCTTCACAAACACCACTCTATTCCTATAGCTACATGAGCTGAAATGCTAAGTCACACACTAGTTTGTCTTACTTCTGATTTTCTGTAACTGATTGCACTGTCCACTGTGTCCCACTTTTACACTAAAACCTGGCTGGCTGAATGAATATGCTGACACCTCCCTGTTCCCATAGGGGCTGCTTAAAGCTACGCTAAGCTTGAGAAATAAAGAAAACATTTAAAGCATTTGTTTCACTACAAAACCAAAGGCAGCTATTAACGAAATTGTGTCAACATGTCACAGGTTGAGAAAAATTATGCAGACTAAGGTGGAAGGCGACCTATATCTCTAGTATCTTTGCTATATTTCACATAAATGCAACGCCTAATAACACATAATCCATGTCTAAGGTAAAACAATAAATCTATTACCATATTTTAAAGGATAATACACACACACCATTGTGCTGAGGTATATAACTGAGCAACAATTAAATAGCACAAACTATTTTCTATGAGATCTTGCCAGAAATGGAGCTAAAAAGCGTCCTGGCAGAACCAGCGGAGCTGGCTGCAGCAGATGGGGTGGTTGCTAATAGCCTGAATCTGGCTTGAATTTGAACCAGCCCTGCCACCAGGTCCAGAGAAAGGGCAATCCCTGCTCTGGATGCAACACCAAGCAGGAGGGGAATCAGACAGAGGGCACTGCCTCTCTCTTTGGACCTACTAAGCATTTCATTCACATCCCTCCTCTCAGTGCACTGAGGACAGTATAATAAAATGTCTCAGGGAAGATCATCAATAACAACAACCAGAACAGTGGTTTAAAAAGCACACCTCTCTCACTAGCGTTGAACAGTTTGTTTTCAAGTGTTTTGCTCAGTGGGTTTATTTCCAAACATTATCACTGGGTGTAGCCTAATTCTGGAAGAGCCAATAGGAACAACAACTTTTAAGTCATCTTTGGCTGCCTGCCCCTGAAGCAATCCTCTACAACCACATACAGCAGGCAGAATAAAGATGACATTCACCCAGAGCAGTCATACAAACCGCCTCTCCCTTTCTCGGTCTACTCTAGTAAGTGTATTGTTATCCCAGTGTCTTCCAGTTTCGGTACATTATGGAGGACTTCTACAGTAATCACAGAAGATCATTATCTAACGTTAGGGTTAAAAAAAAATGTAGCTAGCAAAATTTTTAGGATATGTCTGCCTATTGTGTTAATATCAATACATACCCATTCACAAAATTTGACACTTGATTTTTGCCAGTTAGCTAGAGGATTTCCATAATAACGAATAATAGATCAGTGAGTACACATTCAATACATTTAATAAATTAATTACACAGGACATGACATACAAACAGCACCCAACTCGTTAACTAAATGCATCGTGGTTAGGTTTCGCTCTGCCTTACTGCTGTAACGTAATAAAGCCGGTACTGTCTAGCAACATTAGCTAGCTTTAGCCGTAAACGCTAATCTCAATCAAATGTTGCTCTCTATTGAAGTAACTAACGTCAGTCTAGCCTGGTTAGCAATTAGGCTGGTCAGACTTGTGTTAAATTTAAATTCCTTATTAGAATAAATCAGTAAACCTAGTGACGTTATACAGTAGCACAAATGTTAGTGTTTTAGCTTCGCTCATTTCCAAACTGACCGCATTTACTGTTGTCATACGATGTGAATTAATAGCTAAAACCAGTGCCTCTTGAATTCGCATAAGAGCTAGTTAGTTAGCTAACAAAGGTAAAGGCTCATTCATAGGCTTGGAATATGCCGAAGCACTCCGCCCTGACAGCTAATATTAACGAAGTCGTGTAGCCAACGTGAATGTTCCGGTCTGCAGCTAGCAACAACGGTTGCTGTATTCAAACCTACCGCAGCAACAAAGATCCTCAAACAACTTGCACAGTGCGACGGAAAAGGACAAGATATTGTAAAAACTTACCATCGCTGCGCTTTATCTCCACATAAGTACCGACGACAATCTTCCCAAAACCCGACGCCATTCTACATTACTTAAACGACTAAAAAAAAACAGGACTAAAGACTTATTATAAGTCGAGAAAATGCGGTTTAGCAATCCCTGCTTGGGAGGAAAATGCAGACAACAGAAATGGGCTGTAACTTAGTTAGCTACCACAAATTATAAAAAAGTGGTTCCGGTCCTAGATATTTCAAAATAAAATCACACAAACTTACACCTAACCTCCTAACTGTTGAACTGTTGAGTGCCTTATTGTGTTGTAAAGTAAGGTTGCTGGTGGGATTAAAAAACTGTGCTCTGTGTGGCTTTCACTATAATGGTAGAATTTTGCTAACATTACCCAATATTAAAATACTTGTGTAACCTTAGCTGATGCATAGCTTAAATTCAGGAGCGCCGCTAGACATAAAGCTCTACTGGGGCACAGGACACTCATAACTCTATTTTTATCTTGAATTTTTATTGCTTAGCCCACTATTTCACTGCTACTACAAAAACTACTGGTAAAGGTAAAATGTAGAGATATTAATATTTATGAAAATATTTTTTCAACATACATTAAGAACATTATCAGCATGTTTTTGTGATGGAAAGGTATTGTATTGCACTTTTTTGCATTCTTCTTTATTTCACAATAACTAATTTGTCAAGAAGTTCGTTTGTCCATCAACAAATCGTGAATTAAAGAAAAAAAAACTACCTAATCATATTTTGTACCTCATAAAGCCACAAAGCATATCAATTTTCCAATGACTTTGAAATCGTATTATGCAAAGGATATCTGGTGGTGACACACCTGTCTCCATAGAAACATAATATATGATGGCTATATAGAAATACAAATATACATTAGAAGAAAGTCACTTTCGGCTTTTCCCGTTTAGGGGTCGCCACAGCGAATCGCATGTTGACATTTGGCACGTGATTTACGCCGGATGCCCTTCCTGACGCAACCCTGATTCGAACCCGGGGCGCAGCGGCGAGAGTGTTGTGCCTTAACCACGGCCTACCAGGGACCAACCTGCCGGATTTTTGAAGGGAGTTTGGTCATTTTCTATCAGCAAAAGAAATAAGTAGCTTCTAAAACTGGAGCGATGTGCGCTGTCCTTGGTGCTGAAAAGAAGAATCTCGAACAACTTTTGACTCAGAAATCTGAAACACTGACCTCAGCATTTAACCCTGTCCATCTTCCACCAATAAAGTAGAAAGTAGAATAAAGAAGCATGATTTAGCTTCACTACACATTTATTTCAGTTACAATTTTTATGAATTGAGATTTTACACACAAAATGTACTTAAGAAATATCTTATGCTTCATTAACAGTATTTTGATAATTGTTTACATTTTTCTGTCTCTGCACAGGCAACAGCAGTGGCTAGAACACTAATCAACCAGGTGTCAATCTGTACAATTGAATTCAATTTATTTGTATAGCGTGAAATAACAACAAAAGTCATCTTAGGACACTACATATTAAGGTCAAGACCTTATTATTATTGGTATAGAGAAAACCGCAAAGCTTCTTGAAGCTTCATTTGCTCTAGTAGGACATCTACTGGATGCAACAATATCAGTTGGCATGAATTTGAAGTGTGTGGCATTTTGCAGAAAGTCTGTGAATAAAACTGTCAGCAAAATAAAGAAGTATGCAAAACATGTATATTGTAGTGATGGCAGTATACTGTGTTATGGTTTAGGGGACACATTATTGGTTTTTAATTTAAAAACAACAGTTTCTCCACTGTGGCAGGTCTTAGGCGATTTCTTTTTCTCCATCAAACACCCACATTTTGAATGGAGCCTGAGGGGTGTATATCGCTGTCAAAACTCGCGGCAAAATCCCAACCACTTCCTGAATCAGTCACGTGGTACAGCCGGGCAGCGAGGCTTCGGACGTCATCATTTTCAGCTCCTCACCTAAATGACGCAAGCCTTGATGCGCGCATCGCAGAAACGCCCCCTCCCCTACTCGGCACACGCTTCGAAGCCTCGATACGGAACGTCACGTC
Organism: Monopterus albus; assembly: GCF_001952655.1. Taxonomy (NCBI): domain Eukaryota; kingdom Metazoa; phylum Chordata; class Actinopteri; order Synbranchiformes; family Synbranchidae; genus Monopterus; species Monopterus albus. The sequence goes on along the minus strand of NW_018127903.1, from coordinate 2,978,928 downwards.
ACATGACATCACTAGTGGAGATGGACCGGGGTTGAGGAGGTCCGTGGTCCGGAGAAGCGACAGAGGCGAGGAGGCTGAGACGATGGGGGACAAGACTGGAACGGTAGGGCGACAAAAACGTGAGTACACTAAAGCTAAGAACAACGAGAAACAAACGGGCCTGAATACTAGAAAGAACTGGCAGGGGAGTGAACGTAGAGCAGGGAATAAATAAGGAGAACTAATCAGGTGTAGCTGGTGGTAATCAGGGGATATGGAGCAGGTGTCTCGGATAACGTAATCAAGGTAAGGGAGCAAAAACAGAGTGAGGGAGGTGAGAAAGGCAGGTGCAGCCGGGCAAACCTGACACCTCCTACATCCAGAAAATCTAATAAGCATACCAAAAGCAAAAGTTTACCTCACCAGGCCCACCTGAAGCGTGTGTCTCCCCCTTGAAACGTGGCACAGTGAGACAACTCAGAAGTTTAACCCTAAAGTAAAATAAAGTTATCAAAATTTAGGTTGTGATGATTTTGAAAACAGCACAACACTTGCTGTTGTGCTGAGGAATTGTGTACGAGGAATTTGACTCTGGTACATCGGCTCACAGTGTGTGTGTACATATCCCCATGCAAGGGGCTAATAAACAGTAAACCAGCATAAGGCTGTGTAATATAATAAAATAAAATAAGCAGTATTAACAAGCAATAAACAGTGCAGACAATGCAAAATAAACAGTATAAACGGACAGTATACAATGCAGACAGACAACGGAATGTTCGTTGTGAAATGAGATAAATAGGAATAAAAATAGAGTTCTTAAAACATAGAGATGTGTATGAATCTGTATAATCCATACGAGGTATATTTACAGGTATTGCACTAAGGGTTATTGTCCAGTCATACTGTCGTTGGTTAAGTGTTCATCAGAGTGGTGGCCCAGGGGAAGGAGCTTGAAAGAGGGGTCCTTCGAGATGCAGTCATTGGTGTAGAGTGAAAACAGCACAGGGGAGAGCACACATCCCTGGGGGGGTGCCTGTGCTTATTGTCCGGGTGCAGGATGTGGTTTTCCCCAGCCTCACCTACTGCTTCCTGTCTGTCAGAAAGCTAGTAATCCACTGACAGGTGGGGTCAGGCACAGTGGACCGACACACCTGGCCAATAAAGCAGATTCTGAGATTCTGATTCACTTATCAAGATAGGTTTACAACATATCAAAGCACAATTTAATGTGTATGGAGAATTGCTCATTAATCTAAAGACTAAACCTGCCCAGGTACCTCCACCATTTAATGATGTGCAACTTTGTGGTAAAATTCCAAAATTCAGACAAGGTCTTCAAATAGAGTCAAGAAACACTTTGACAACTTTAAAAAAAATCCAGTTCATCAACTCCAGAGAAAAGTTAAAGTTCAGTTGGTGCAGTCATCTCATCCAAGGTGGTGGTGGACACAAGTAAAGCCAACTGACCTTCCCCTCCAATGATACAGTCCCTTCAAGTTCTCATCAAATCAGTCTCAACTCTCATGAACAACCTCGGCCAACCTCCTCAACTCCAATTGATCTGTAATGGTCCCATTTGCATCACCAGGTTGTTTTCTCTAACTTCAGTTCCCTAAGGTTGGACACTGGAGTAAAAAAAAAAAAAGTCACTCAATCATAAGTACAAAGAAAATAGTTTGGTACAGCATGGTCTTCATCATCTTCACAGCTATACATGACAACTTTGCTGTCACAGCATCTCATGTCAATTTCTCCGGTGGGACAGGAAACAGTTTGTTGGTACACTGCAAATTTTCAACCAGAAACAACAAAGTACTTTTCAGTAATTTATCAAATATTATAGCCCATCTGCCCACCCACATTCCCTCGGTGAATTTATTTTCCTTGACTGGTGCTTTCAAGTACTCAACTAGGGTGTTGTGGAACATAGTACAGTCAATTTAGAAAAGGGAGAAGAAGAAAAAAAAGCTCTAGAACCATGGTCCTAAAACTAGGTGTGTTCATCGAGGGCAAGAAATGTAGGTATTTTTAGTTTAATAATGTAATGCTCAAATACAGATGAGTGGAAGCGAGAGGTCTTCTGGCTTTCTTTTCCCTCTCCACTATTCCCAGCTTAAGGGCACAATGCATTAACTGAATTTTATACAGTTAGGTCTACTATGTGCATCCTAATAGGCCTGTTTGGTTGGATAAAACAGACCTCAGATCTCAGTAGTGGGACTATTAGTGTGTAGAGGCTTCAACAAATTATGAAAATAGATTTTGGGGGCATAGTTGTAGGGTTATTCTAAATAAAATCAGCCTATATAGACCTATATAAATATTACCTTAATAATTTGACTGAGGATTGTCTCTCAGGGCGACTGTGGTTCAGTGGGTAGAGCAGTCATCTCCCTACTGGAGGGTTGGGGGTTTGAATCACGGTGCCTTCAGTCCACATGTTGTGTCCTTGGGCAAGACACTGAACCCCCAAGTTGCCCCTGATGGTTAGACCCATTGGTGTGAGTTGGCGCCGCAGATGGCTGCCTTGGTTCTGTACCAGAAACAAATTCCTTGTGTGTAACATACTTGGCCAAAAAAAGGTGATTATCCTTATTATTATTATCGTGATTTTCCAGCTGTCTGCACTAGAGGGCCCTAGGGCATAAGCACACAGTCATGTTTCTACTCTGTTTAAATGTTTGAGCCTAAGCTTGTCATCTATTATAGGGCAGCAAATAATTATGTTCACTATCAATTAATATGCCAGTTATTTTCTCAATTAATAGATTAACTGTGATTCAGTCCAAAACTGAACGAAGTTTGTCACTGTTAGTTTATCATGAAAGTCTAAGAAAACCAGCAAATATTACATTATGAGAAGCGGAAACTAGAGAGAGATTATTTTGGCACATTTGCTTACAAAATGAATTAATTACTCAACAAAGCAGCTTAATTCATTTTTTGTCAATCAGTTCCCCCAACTCCTCATATACAGTCTTTCACTCGGTAAAGCACAGGGATGATGCCAACAGATGTTATTTTTTTGACAATAGGTTTATTCCGTTTCAGAATTATAGCTTAATGCAATGGAGAAAAACTGACAGCAAAGGTCTTGGCCTCCTCTAAAGAATTTTCTTATGTCCATCTACAGGTTTGAGTCAGAAAAGATCAATAACATTCAAAAACTTAACAAATCAAAGAAGAAGCCTGAAAAAATGAGTGGTCTCTTCCAGGGTGACAGTGCCTCCATCCAAAGGGCATGAGGGGTCACTGAATGGATTGATGAATGATGTGAATCATATGCTATGGCCTCAACTGTCACCAGATCTCAACCCAGCTGAACATCTGTGGTAGAGTTTGCATGTTAATCATTGTCTCCAGCACCATAATCAAAAAACCTGTGTTCATCCTGCCAGTTCAGGGACTTGTAAAGTCAATGTCAAGGAGCACTGAAACTGTTCTGATGGCATGTGGCGGCCCCACACCTTACTGAGACACTTTATGTTGGTTCTTCCTTTTATTATCCTTGTATTTGTACTTGTATATTTGGGATGAACCTTCTTGATGCCTTTTCTAAACCCTAACCACCACAACTACATGCCTAAACCCAGCTGATGGGGCTTAAGATTATTCTCTTTCCAGAAGCTACTCGGTTCCTCTGTGGTCCCACAGCTGTCATTCCTCCCCAAAGTCTCCACACACACACACACACACATTTACTCTCTCTCTCTCTCTCTTTAACCCCCCTCTGGCCACTTTGGCATCAGGCATTTTCTGGTGAGTTCTCAGCTGTCTGTGCCCTAAATAGACCTTATCAGGATCAGACCATCTTTGAGGGGGTCACTCTCTCAGAATTCACTGAATGAAAAATAATGGGTTTTTTCACAAAGCCTTAAGACACTGAAAAGATTTTTGTTGCAACACAAATAATCATGCTTTATAATGACCTTCAGTGCAACGCTGTTTTTAGGGGCTTTTGTGTGCTTGGAGTGAACCTGTATGTGTCATGGGTGGTCCACTTTAGTTCTGTCCCACCCAACTATAAACTGAAGTGTTGGCGGGGGAAGGTTATATGCAGAAAGACGGACAAAGACAAAGTTTGCAACAAACACTGGGGACCAGAGGTTCAGACTATCTACGCAGGAGGAAACAAACAAAGAAAAGGACATAGAAGATAGAGCAGGACACGCAAGACAATCCTTAAGGTAATGTATAGCTTCTGCAGACACCCTTTTTTGACTGACATGCGTGGAGTATTTAGGATAATAACACAGACCTTTCAGCAGTAGGATGGTGTCTGTCACTTGGGAAGGTGGCATTTGTTACGAGGCTCTTACCAGAGTACAAGACCATGCCCAAATAAGGCCTGAGGGGAGGCCATTTAAAGTTAGAGATAACATGTGCATGGCCATTTGCTACAGGACACCCAGGTCAGCAGGACTCTGATTAGCAAGAATGGTGAGAATAAAACATTTCTAATGCTAAAGAAGTTTTAAATAATATGATTATGCTGAGAAATTGTAATTATTATTCTCCAGTGTGAATGTCTGTACTGAATGTCTGCATTGGCTTCTACCTCATTCTATATTTTTATTATTATGTTCTTTACCTTTGAAAAATGTTACACAGTTCAGTAGATTTGTTTTCATTTTTAGCTTGTTTGAAATATTTGACTTTATCCAGAAATCTCTTTATATATAATTAGAATGTGTGACTTTGGTATGAACCTTTGGTGGCTTTGTTACAGCAGAAATATTACATTTACATTTGATGGACTGATGACACTGAAAGTGTCAAAATGTGGTTTTGCTGTTTCATTGATGCTGTGAAACACAAAAGGTGAGGAGACATAAGTGCTGACTATCAGTTTGGTATCTACATGAAACACACAATGGTCATATTTTCTACCAGATGGGAGACCCAATTCAATTAAAAGACGAGGGAAACAAATACTTCCAGGCTGGAGATATTGATAAGGCCACTGAGTGCTACACTAACGCCATCAAAGTGTGCAAGGACAAAAAGGTGCTGGCTGTCATTTACAGAAACAGATCAGCATGCTACCTAAAAAAGGTAGGATGTTTGGTAAAGCAGAACTTAAAAGCATCAAATAAAATATAGTTAGTAATTCTTTGAGCAAATAGACTTATCTAAATTCCTTTTTTTGTTACAGGAAAGCTATGCCAATGCAGCATCTGATGCAACTAAAGGTAGAGTCATAAATGCAGTAATTTAATCAACACAAATTATAGAATCAACCAAAACAACAGAATCTGACTTAAACCAAAACCCATTATGAATCTCACCCTTTTTTAGCAATTGATGCTGATGCAGCAGACATTAAAGCCTTGTACAGGCGCTGCCAAGCTCTGGAGAAGCTAGGAAAACTGGACATGGCTTTTAAGGATGTGCAAAGGTGTGCTACCCTCGAACCAAAAAACAAGACCTTCTTGGAGACTCTCCGCAGGCTGGGGTCAGAGATCCAGGCCAAGGTCAGTATTAAACAGATCAACACACCCACATACAGAAGTTAATACAGGACTGTATAAAACTAGATTTCCATTTACATCGGTGCATTCAGCTATAAAAGTAATCAGCAGAATTAAATATATTCAATAATGATTTTTAGGCTGAAAAGTATGAATCATTTTAACTTTTTTTTGTGGGATAAGAATGAAATGTTTGAATATGGAGAAAAAAGGACAGTACTTATACCAAAAACAAAATACATGTATGTTACTGAGGCATCCAGGCATTACTTGTCCAGGGTTGCTTTACAGCTGCAGGGAGTGACCAAAAATATTTTCTCTCCACAGCTCAAAACAACATTCTCCACAGATTCAAGAGTACAGAACATGTTTGACATTCTCCTCAATGAAGAAATAGAAAAGGACAAGAGGGAAAAAGTGGGTGAAGCAAACTTGGTGTATGAGCCCATTATTATTGTTCGTTAGCACGTGAATGCCAAGGTTATTTGTGGTTTTACACAGCAGTATTCTTTCACGTCTAGGCTGCTAACAACCTGATTGTGCTGTCGAGAGAAGACGCTGGGGCAGAGAGAATCTTCCAGAACAATGGAGTGCCTCTGCTGCTCAACATGATAGAGACAGGAAAACCAGAGATGATGCTAGCTGCTGTTCGTACGTTGTCGGGAATGTGCACAGGACACAAAGCACGGGTGAGCACTCTATAGAAAATGAGTGAGGACAAAGGCAAAGTGAAAGTGAAAATCTAAATGTTAAAGGAAATTCCAAATACAAAAGTGCAACTTATATGATGCTATTAGAAATAATGTTAATATTATTTGTATAGCTTTTTTTTTTAATCACAAACTGTATATTTCTTTTCTCCCCCTTTAAAAGGCCATGGCCATTGTTCACATGGTTGGTGTTGATAAGATGTGCAGCATCATGGCTATTGACAATGAGGAGATTGCACTGGCAACCTGCAACCTCTTCCAGTGCATCAACGACTCCCTCACTGGTGAAGATACAAGGGAATATGGGAAAGAAGAGGCACTGGTTTTGGGTGAGACTGTAATTTTAATCTCTGTGCTAACAACTAAACTATATATCATCACAGAGAGATTGTTGAAGGGAAATGGCTGTAGCTATGCTGCTGTTGGTACTTTTCACAGCACTACTGACTGAGTCAATCCTTTATTTCATCTGTCTCTTTGTAGATGCCTCTAAGGACCTGAAAACCATTCTTCTCTCTCTGCTGGAGATGGTTGCTAATAAGAAGGTGTCTGGCCATGGCAGAGACCAGGCGCTGAACCTCCTGACCAAAAATGTACCTCGCAAAGACAAGAAAAGCAATGACAACACCAGGTGTCTCTTCACTATTGATCATGGTGAGCCAGACAGTTGATATGATTGGAGCTACAGGCCATCACTGCATCCCAGACTTTCTGACATGGTGTATGCATCTATGTGTTTGTTCTTCAGGTCTGAAGAAGATCCTCAAGGTGTGTGGTCAGGTTCCTGAGCTGCCAGACCAGCTACCCTTGACAGACAACACACAGCTGATTGCCAGCGTGCTCCTCAACAAGCTTTATGATGACCTCAAATGTGACCCAGAGAGAAACAACTTCAGGGATACTTGTAGCGAATATGTCAAGTACGTCAAGTACAGTTCCTCCATTCGCCAGCCTAAACTATCTAAGTGGAGACTGAGCCAATATGACTTGTGTTACCTTTTGCTTTCTTTCCCTTGTCCTCTTTTTCATTTCAACAGATCCAAAATTGACCCCAACAACATGGACAAGAACATTCATGCTATCAACACAATCTCAGGGCTGCTCCAAGGTCCATTTGATGTTGGAAACGCCGTGGTTGGACAGCAAGGCATCATGGAGATGATGGTAGCGCTGTGTGGCTCGGAACGTGAGGTGGACCAGATGGTTGCAGTGGAGGCGCTCATTCATGCCTCCACAAAGATGAGCCGTGCCACCTTCTTTGTCACCAATGGGGTGTCACTGCTCAAGGACATCTACAAGACCACCAAGAATGAGAAGATTAAGATACGTGCACTGGTGGTGAGTATGCCTAGAAAAGAATTGAACAAAATATCACTTTATTTAAACACAAGTTAGAAATTATTTTTATCCACAGCACCATAAATAATAACAACATAAAACATTAGTTAGAAGTATGAACAATACTGGACAGTACAGGAAGTTAAAGCATGGTTAGCATCTACCGTTTTGCAACTATTGGGCATAAATATCCTGTTGTTCACTTTTAATACATAGAATATAAAAAACATTGAACTGGAGTTTGAACTTTGAGATTTTGTCCATGTGTTTGCATACTCATGCCCATGTCCTTCCCAGGGTCTCTGTAAACTGGGTTCAGCTGGAGGTGATGATTATGGCTTAAGGCAGTTTGCTGAGGGCTCCACAGAGAAGCTAGCCAAGCAGTGCAGAAAGTGAGTACTCACAGGCACAGATGGTTAAAATCCTAGTATGTAAGAAAAATGTGATCAAACAAATACTAGTATTAGTATTTCTGAAATATATAAAATGCCCCATTAGTTTTTTTTAAATGTATGCAAAATGTTGTACAGCGCCTGTCCCTGAGTCAAATTCCTTGTGTGTTCAACCTACTTGGCAAATAAAGATGATTGTGATTCTGATATAATTCCTTACAGCACCAGAATATCATTGTACCTTGTAATCCTCCAATCACACATACAGTATTCTTGCTGTTCCTTACTCTTCTAGGTGGCTCTGTAATCCTCAGATTGATGCCAAAACAAGAAAGTGGGCCATCGAGGGTCTTGCTTATCTAACTAATGATGCTGATGTGAAAGATGACTTTGTTGAGGATGAACTTGCCCTGAAAGCCATGTTTGAACTAGCCAAGGTATAACAAGAACAGTCAGAAACATGCAGTATATCTGTTTAGACATCAGAAATAACCTCTCTCCTATCTCTGTGGTTTTAGTCTAAGGATAAGACAATCTTATATGCGGTAGCTTGCACCCTGGTTAACTGCACCAACAGCTATGATAAGAAAGAAATCCTCCCTGAGCTGGTTCAGCTGGCCAAGTTCTCAAAGCAACATGTGCCTGAGCAACACCCAAAGGTAAAGACAAGTAAAAGGAAATGGCACTATGCTGTCTCAGCAAGCAGACCACAACAGGAAATATAACTTGTATGTGTGCATACATACACTTTGTACATTCTTTTTTCTCCCCCCCCTTCAGGACAAGAAGGATTTCATTGAGAAGAGAGTGATGAGGCTGCTGAAGGCTGGAGTCACATCAGCTCTTGCTGTCATGGTTAAAGCAGACAGCTCTATTCTGACTGACCAGACCAAGGAGATGTTGGCAAGGTAGGAAAAGAGACATGTCACAGGAAAGTCATAATAACAGTGGGTGAATAGAAAGCGTGACTGGAATCCCCCACACACAAACATCTGACTCATCTCATGCATGAATTCTGCTTGGCCATACCTTAGAAATTCAGTTCTGCCATTTCTACTTTGATACAATAGATAAAGCACAGATAAATTCACTACACTTCTAGTTTACTCTCCTTGAACTACAACATTTCCAAAAATATATGTTTACTCAACTTGGTTGTTTTTCTTTAGGGTTTTCTTTGCATTGTCAGACAATCCCAGAGATCGTGGTACAATTGTAGCCCAAGGTGGAGGAAAGGTGAGTGATATGTTTGGAAACGTACCAGTGAATATACAGTACAATGTGTCACGCAGTCCCAGAATTGAAAGAGATTTTTTTGTAAGTGTTCCAAAGCTGAATCCCCAGAAAAAACTTTGACACACAGATTGGTGCAGCACAAACTTAAATATCTTGTGCTGCTATTACCTGAACAATCTAGATTACTTCTGTTAACTGAATCAAACTTTTTGGAGAACAGAATAAAACAACACAACAACAACCAAACAAGACACAAATCCTCACTTCTGGTTCTCCCCTCAGGCTTTGATACCACTTGCACTAGAAGGCACAGATGCTGGGAAGGTGAAGGCCAGCCACGCCCTTGCCAAGATAGCAGCTATTTCTAACCCAGAACTTGCCTTCCCGGGTGAGAGGGTAAGCATTTCATCAGTAACTGCTTTGTGTCTATGGAAATCCCACTTAGTATGTTAATGAGCGAAGGGAAATTTACTGAGGTACTACCTTCTTTCTCATCTCCTCATTACATACTTTTCAGTTTATTTCACTTTTGACTTTACTTTCATTCATCTGTAATATTTCTGTAAATGTAGTCCAGTACAACACCACCTTTAACTGTGAGCTCAGTAATAAACATAGTTGAATTTATACCAGCAGGTGAGTGCATATATTTCTGCTGATTTAGTCTTTACCTCATAGTAGTTCAACAAGGGGCTTTTACAAATTCTCATTTCTGTGCCCTCTTTGATGACAGGTGTATGAGGTGGTGCGGCCTTTAATTAGCCTCCTTAACACAGAGAGAGATGGACTACAGAACTATGAAGCTCTGAGAGGCCTCACCAACTTTGCTGCTTACAGTGAAAAGCTAAGGTGACATTTTTCACCCCATCAGACAATATTATGGTCACTGTCATGCTTCATAGCTCATTTCATAGATACACTGCAGCTTTTTGCCCTGGACTGATTTTTATGTTCATCTGTTTTGCAGAGTAAAGATTGTGAAAGAGAAGGCTCTGCCAGAGATTGAGAACTACATGTTTGAGGAGCATGACCAGATCAGACAGGCTGCAACCGAATGCATGTGCAACCTTGTGACATGTAAAGAGGTGGGAACACACAGGCAGCTAAAACCTCACTTATATGACACCTAGTCAACACATGCAACCTGTGTGTCAACAGTTTATTTTATTATCTCTGTCTGTTTTAGGTCCAAGATCGTTACCTGGAGGATGGAAATGATAAGCTGAAGCTGCTGGTGCTGCTGTGTGGCGAGGATGATGAGACTCTTCAGATGGCTGCAGCTGGAGCTCTGGCCATGCTCACTGCCGCTCAGAAGAAGCTCTGCACCAAAATGACCCGGGTGGTATGTACAGTAGCATTCTCTAGTGATTTTAGTGTAGAACTTGAATTGGTGTGTAAGATCAGAGTCTGTTTTAAAGACTTGTGTGTCCCAACATGGCCCTATGTAAAACACATACTAGTCTTTTATACTGTAGCTCACATCTGCTCTTCCCATACATATATGTAATCAGACTTGGAAAAAGGTTTAGGTTAATATGATGAATGTGATGTCATAGGGGAAAAACTAAGATGCTGAGGCTTTATACTCCTGGTTGTTCTGTTGTGAGCATGATGCAGGGATCCACTGTCTATGTTGTGGCAAGAGATGCATTTAATTTAATTGTTTATTCAACAGGGACAGTGTACATTAATAGACATTATTGCAAATGCATCAGAATTAGCCAAAAGGCTATGTTTCATCTGCAATCCTTGTAGAAAGGAACCTTTTTTTTTATTGCAACACAAAATAAAACATTTACAAGACAAAGGACATAACACAGTAAATGAGACAGCAGACATTAACAAAGGGGACAAAGGGCTTATTAGATTACATTAGAGTTGTGTGTGTGTGTAAAAGTGTGGGTGTATCCAACTCTGTGCAGACTGATATTCAGTACTTATTGGAAATAATAATAATATTAAACCAAGTAAATTAAGAAATTGGGGGAGGGTTAAATGTAAAGGGAAACAAGACAGTTGATAGAAAATGGATGATTGTAGTAATGAAATAATTAAAAAACAGAACAAAGCAATTTCAATAATATAAATACATATATAATTTGCATACACATACTTGTATATACCCAGATATATATGTATATTCATAAAACAAAAGTAAATAAACTTAACAAATGGCTAAATGATTAGGGAGAGAGAAGAGAGGCCATAATAATTCATATATTGTTTTATGACTTCTGTAGAGTGCCACTTTCTTGTGTTGGTGGAGGAGTTGGATTTATCATTTCTAGGGTCTATAACAGTATTAAAGTCTCCAGCAATGATGATGTTTGTAAATTCGTGCAGCAAAAAGAAAATGTTATGGAAAAAAGATGGGTCATCATTATTAGGGCCGTAAATGTTGGCAAGTGTGTATGTTGTGTGGTTAATCAAAACATTAACAATGATAAATCTATCTTCTGGGTCAATGATGGATGTGTTATGGACCAGTGAGATGTCTTTATTAATTAAAATTGAGACACCTCTCTGCCTGCTATTGTATATTGATGAGAATAGTTTATTAAATTGTTTAAACGTGAGGTTTTGTAATTCAGGATTTGTTAAGTGAGTTTCTTGTGAGAAGCATATACTGTGTCTGCTTTTAATACTAGTAGTTGGTTATAAAGTCTGAAAAAATAGCTAGCAAAGTTTTTGTTTGTTCTCAGGGACTGTGCTTCGCCCTGTTGAATATTCCCGTGCTCAGTGTACTGTCTCATGATCTCGAGCTACTCAGTACGTCATCACTCCTTTACCATGTTACTATGAACACTAGAAAGGCACCTTAATGTGCCACTGAATGCACTGTACACCATGAAATGAAGACAGTTTAGAGTAACTATAACATGACAATCTCTCTGGAGTCAATATGTAATACTTGGTGTCTCAAAAACAGCCTAGTAAGTATGTTCTTTCAAAATAAAGTTGTGAGAGGGGACTTATGGCAGGCACATTAAAACCGTCAAAATAAAAGCATCAGAAATGTCCTGATTTTGAAATACTGAGTGAACTTCAAAAACAAAGGATCCTTCTTCTGCCATAACACTACTAGGTAGCATATTTTCAGTACACTCTTGGTAAATACCAGACTCAACACTCCCAGCGGTGTGACATCATCAGGGAAAGTTTTCTATGTAAATTCTCCTCCATAGCAGCTAAGTTACTTCCTGTGATTAGTAAACTGATGATTGTGCAAAATCAGCCAAGATCCCCTTTAAAATTAAAATATGCACACTAACTTACTCAGACACTCACTTTTAGCCATATATTACACTGTGTATGAGGGTTTAAATTTTTACAAGCTATCAAGTTTGAAAAGCAGACTGTGGCACTTCATCATTCACAAAGTTAATGTGTGACTCCTCTCTCCCAACAGACCGTCCAGTGGCTTGAGATCCTGCAGAGGTTATGTCTCCATACCAACCCGAGCATCCAGCACCGTGGCATTGTGATTGTCTACAACATGCTCAACTCAGATGACAGCGAGCTGGCCAAGAAGCTGATCGAGAGTGAGATGTTGGAAATTCTCTCCGTCATTGGAAAGGCAGAAGACAATCCTAAGAGGCAGGAGGCTATCGATGCTGCACGCATGTGCCTGGTCAAAGCTATGGATCTTGGTCTCATCAAACCGCTCACCAGCCCTTCATAAAATGCTGGAAACAAACCGAACAACAGCAATGGACATTCTTCTTTATTTCATCTGTTAAACAAACTTTTTTCCAAATGCTTTTTCCATGTCAAAGATATTAAAAGATTCATTACCTTGTCTTGAAATCTCTAAAGATAGTCACTCTTTTTTAAATTTTATCAATTTATTTTATTTTTTACTGAGGCCATTTGGAGGCTTGGGCAGTAGAATAAGCACATAGGGTGTGGTAGTTTCTGTCTTAGCTTAGGTTGGCTCCTTAGTTTGCCTCATAGATCTGCTATGCTCCATCAAAAAATGAAAATCCCCTCAGTTAGAGTAGTTTAACAATTTACTCCCCTCAAAGTAAACATGAATAATCGTCCTCGTAGGCATGGAATTTCCCACTTTGTGTCTGTTTATACTGAGTTTCACACATTGCCACACATCTTACATTTATAAACTGTACCTGTAAACACACACAAACAAAAAGATGGCTAATGATATGAAATGTCTCAGTATCAAAATACAAAGCTGAATCAATCTATCACTAATATATTTAGACATCCTAGGCTTTACACATATGGAGTTTTGCTTCTTGTGGTGAATTGCATATTACTATTTTGCACAGTGCTATATTAATTTTGCTGGTGCTAGTCATATTCTTTCAATTTAGTTCCATAATCTGTATGCAATATGACAGAATGACTCAGCATTATGGCACTGACTAAAACAAAACACACAGATGGGAACAAACTAAAAATAGGTGATCAAAGAAGTCCTAATATTAAAAATGTTACTGTACTAGAGATACTGCCATTTTAGACTTAACACACCAGGGCGCCTGGCTTTGCCCTTTGATAACAGATTGATAATTTCAGTAAATAATAGCTTCCAGACAAAGAAAGAAAGTTTGTAGCTCAACAATGTGCATGTTAAGGTGTTCGCCTCAACGGGGGTTATTGATTTCACATCGTTGTCGGATGGTGACCACACAAACCCGTTTAGCAACATAATGTAATGACGCCCGGCTTGGAGGAGAGAGACTAACTATACTGAAGCAGCTAAACTAGCTAGCAGGGCGCCAGGACCCACGCCGATCTCAGTTAGTGACTACTCCAGGTCCCATACAACGCACGACTCTGGATAGCGCATGGGCGTGTCCTTTACAATGACCACAATGCAACACTGACTTCGCGGTCATTTATTTAGAACTCAGAACCGATCAGATCAGAACTCGAACAATCACCTTCCCAACAGGGTCAGTTTCACACATGCAATTCAGACTTACGGTTCAGAACACAGCACACAACCAACTAGCAAAACATCGTTAAACACACATCAGTATAAGTCAGTAACATCAACACAGGGTAACACATCAGAACACTCTAACAACAATTTTACAACTGCTCTCCAAACTAATCACTGAACTCCCATGATGCCCCCATTCATTATGTCGCTGCCACCAGAACTCTTCCCAATAGCCGACGTAGGTCGTCACAATAACATAAGGTGTGGTCCTCGTTCATTTCTACTACAGCTCAGACAGTTATAGTGGAGGGATAAAAATCATCTTTTCAGGTAAGTGTAAAGTTTATCTGACAGGCTGTATCGGTTGTATAAAAATACGGCATAGTTAATCCGTTGACTTTACGACATGGCAGTTTACAAACAGCGCTCGGTTTACACGGTAAACCAACAACCAAGTTTGTTTTGTATACAACTCCATTCTCTCATTAGCTCGTCAGTACTAGTGCATTTGTTATCATTGCATCACATGAAATGTCACGCAACGCAACACTGCTTCATAAAACACGATGCTTATTTCAGATAGATGGTGATAGCTGTATTAGGGTAATAGGGAAGTGGGAGCCGACAAACCTCTGAGAAAACGCCATGACTTATTATTATTGTGACACGTGCTGCTGTAAAAAAAAATGCTGAGAAGACGCAATTTATCGAGGCAACATGATGCAATAGATTTTTGAGTTTTGATTCTTTTTGTTGACTTTACCGAGGTTTACAAGTTTAGACGAGTTCTGCCAACCTGAATTGTCTTGTTCACCTGCTTATGTTCCTGTGAGGCTAACAATTAAATTATTGTTTCAGTGCCATGCATTTCTACTTTCCACAAGCACATATCTGTGCTCGATATTTTTGTTGTTACTTCAGTGAGATAAACGTTTTCCTTTATAAATAAAGTCTGGTCATTATTCAGCTCACTTTCCACTGTGTGTCCTTTGAGCAGTCTCCGAATACAAATGCAGCGGTATTTCCTTTATGTATAAAGGAAAACATAGGCGGTGAGGAAAGCCAAGTTATAGAGTCAAGTTGCCACAGACCACATGCCATGAAATATGGTTAATGTGCTACAGCCTGATGCACTGTTCACTGTTTGAAAGGCAGAAGTCTGTAAATTTACTTTTTTTCAGTTCACTTTGTATTTTTGTCCTGACAGAAATGACCTTCATCTTTTTGCTTGTGTTTGCTCCTGCGCTCGCCTGTGCCTTGCCTACCACAGCTAGTCAGGGTATGTCTTCTCTTGTTTACACTTCTCTCATGATTAAAAATACAAGTTTATGTGAGAGTTTATAGAAATACTGTATGGTGTTACAGGTGGAAAGACATCTGTGCAGACGTTTTTCTGCAAGGATCCAGGGTGTGCTGATAACATCACTAAAGTATTTTGCAACGACAAGCGTCTCACTGATCGTCAAATGGCAGATTGCACAGGCCCTCCACCGCCCAACACTGTCTGCCAGCGTGACGGTCGGGCGTTCGTTTCCACTGATGCACATGGCAAGTGTGAGTTTGAAGGGGTCAGCTTTTTTCTTCCAACTGGAGACTGTAAAGGTATTTATTTATTTTCTGAAGCTCTTATACTGTGTGTTTCTTACAATCATTCTCAGTCTTACAATCATTCTCAGTTTTCTTTTGGTGGCCCAGAAAACAAAAGATGCCGAACATGGAATGCACGTTGGTATTCCTGTTGTAATGGGCTTTTTATCTGCTCATATATTGGTTTTAGAATCTCAGCTAACCCCTTATTCTAGTTTTGGAAAACCGTATATTCTACCTGTGTACTCTGATAGAGATGAGCATACTGTCATGTAAACCATCCATCCATCATCTATACTGCTTATTCTTGAAGAGGGTCACGGGAGCTGGAGCCAAATCCAGCTGACATTGAGTGAGAGGCAGGGTACACCCTGGACAGGTCACCAGTCAGGGTTGACACTTAGAGGCAGACAACCACACGCACTCCTACGTGCAATTTAGAGTCGCCAGTCAACCACAGCTGTACAGCTTTGCACTATGGGAGGAAGCTAGAGTCCCCAGAGAGAACACACGCAGGCACACGGAGAAAATAACACTGAAGTGATTTGGTAGTTTGCCCATACTCTAGTCACAGAATACTGCTCTGTTATTCACTTGCACACTGTACATATGCAGATACTGTATATTTATTATTATCTTTGCACTATTTTCATCCATTGAACTGTTAATTCATGCAACTTATCTTCTTATTCTGGACTATTTCATCTCATCCTGTTTCATTATATGCTAATGATACCGTGTATTAGTTAGAAGATAGAGGGAATGTCCCTCAGCCCCCTCTGTTGAGCCCTCTGTTAATGCCTTGTTTATATATGAGTGTACTCTTTAAAAAAATATCAAAAAGAAACATGCTTGATACTAAATGTTGTTTCTATTCAATGTGCACATATGTTGAAGCTGTTACTACAGATCATACATTGGAATTTTACACCCTGCATATTTTCTTATCAAAAACCACTCACAGTGTTCATAGTTATTTCTGATTTACAGTAACTGATGTCATTCTGTCTTTATTTTCTCAACTAGACCACATCAACATTTGTGCTTTTAGCAGAGGTAAGTGTTTCCTGCAGAGACATGTGTTACGTCATGCTGTTTGCTGATTTGTTCTGACAACTGACTGTGGACTTTTTCCTCTAGCTGCCACACCTTCACCACTCACCAACAGAACGCAAAAGGACCAGGAAAACCCTGAACATGATGCTGGTAGAGGTAACGGTAGGTTCTGAATGCCAGCCCGTTTGATACTTTGTCTGCACACACCAGCTTTTGCTTCTGGATAAGAAGCTCTTTACAGCAGTATGTGCTACATACAGTATTTCTTTAGCCTTTTTGAGCCCATCTCTTGCTCCAACTGCTAAACTTTAAATAATGTGGCTTTTTGCTACTAATCCATTTTGCTTTCACTCTGCCATTCCCTGTCTTCTTGCTTTGCTCAGGTTGGAAGCTTTTGTCTTTCACATGCTGACAGGTGATAACAACATTTTATAATCTGTTGTATTTATTGTGCATTGATTGCAGTTATCTAAAATATTTATCTCTGGGTTTTACAGGTTCACTAGTGTCACTGGTAGTACCAATACTATTGCTGGTAGGAGTAGGAGTAGCTGTACTAGTGGTACTGAAAAAAAAGAGACAAAACAGACCTCAAAATCAACAGTCAGCAAGGTAATTTAAATATATCATTATTCACAAGGCTACTTTATGTAAATGTATAACTGATGTGATACTTTATCACAGCATGTCCTTATGTTTAATATGAACTTGTTCTAGTGACCCTAGTGAGACTAGACAACTAGCAAAGACTGTGCAAGGCCCTGGAGCAACCAGAGGTTAGTGACCACTAAATAAGTATTATACTGTTTACAGCTCATAGTATGTGTGTATATGTAGATCTACTCATTCTGAGATGACTTTCCCCTCTAAAGGTACAGAAGATGACCAGAGCAGACTGGATAATGGCAACCCTCTTCCTTAATGTGACCAAGCAATCTGACACTACCATATGGGCGTCGGGTGAAAACCTACAGCAACTCTCTGGACGGGTTTCACAGGAACTTGTGAAGATAAAGAAATGGTGTGATAGTAATATACTATCTCTGAATTTGGATAAGACTAAATTTATGGTATTTGGGAATCGTAGACTAGGTAATGAACTTCAATTGAAAATTGGGGGAGCTAATATAGAACGAGTATATGAAATTAAATTTCCAGTTGTAATAGTTGATGATAAATTCTCCTGGAAATCTCATATCAGATATGTTCAGCACAAAATAGCAATGAATATATCGATATTGGCAAGGGTTAGATATATTTTGGACGGGAAAGCACTATGCATTTTGTATTCTTCATTGATTTTACCATACTTAGAGTATGGCGTTGAAATGGATTCTATTTATCATCATTAGTCATTTAGGTCAACATTGGATCATTCAGAGATCCTCACTGAACTTCTGGAGAGAGTTTGCTGCACTGAAAGTAAAGGGGCTGAATAATTTTGCACGCCCAATTTTTCAGTTTTTTATTTGTTAAAAAAGTTTGAAATATCCAATAAATTCCGTTCCACTTCATGATTGTGTCCCACTTGTTGATTCTTCACAAAAAATTACAGTTTTATATCTTTATGTTTGAAGCCTGAAATGTGGCAAAAGGTCACAAAGTTCAAGGGGGCCGAATACTTCCGCAAGGCACTGTAGAAACGTCAACCGAGACGTCCCTGTTGCCAGCTTTGCAGCTGGCCATAGCAGTACAACATGAAGCAAATCAATGTGTGTGTGTCTGTTGATTAAGTGGTGTGTAGCTAAAAACATTCTCAGACTTCTAGTAACATGTCATGACTTAAACATAAGAACATATTATGGCTAAGGCTACAGTTATACAAGTCGTAATAATATTAAACACCCTGTCTGCTGACAGTCAATCAACTTTGCTCTCTAGTTATTCTTGAACAGATGCACCCTGTA